>NC_056725.1:720475833-720558333 GCF_019279795.1 Protopterus annectens | reverse complement strand
AGGAATGAATACAAACTGGAGCATTACAATGCAGGTTTACTGAAGTTGATACAATTCCAAAATGGCCAATCACAGATATGTGCAGGAAAAACGGACTATATAAGCCCCATAGGCGGGAATACACAGCATAAACGATTGTAGAACTGAACTTCAGGCAGAATGACAGGAATAGGAGAGGGTAGTTACTTTCGAGCACAGAGGTGGGGCATTGAGGAATCCAGGTACATGGTCTGGCTCCTAGTCCACAATCATGAGGCCCAACTCATGCAGGGCCAGGTCCTCTGGGGAGCATACAGGGCTGAGGCATGGGACCGGTTGGCTCATGATCTCACCAGTGCCACAGGGATTCCAAGGACTGGTGAGCAGGTCCATCACCACCATGTGGACCTGAAGAGATGCAAGCAGGACCAACTGAACCTTTGGATCCAGGAGGCCCGGCAAATGCCCAACGCCCCACTACTGAGTAAGTTACATTTAATTATGTATGTAAGAAATTAAACTAGCTGATATTATGGAGATGTGTATTCCAATATTACTTCATTTATATTACAGCTGCAGGTGTCCGTTCTGCGAACCGCAGAGCCTATGGTGATAGGCCGGTGCGGTTGCGCCACCAGGCAGGTCAGTAATCCACTACCAGTAACTGTAAAGAAATATAAAAGTATGACAGTCAGCAAAAGAGTGCAGTGTAGTCACTAAGGAATAAAATGTGCAAGTAACAGTGTGAAAGTGTCTGCAAGTATTGCTTGATTACAAAAGTGTGTTGCAGCCTGTAAGCCAAACAGAAAAATGAAAATGTCTGACATAAATTCTGGAATATAAATGCCCCACCTGTAAGAAAATAGTACACAACCTGCAGCAGGCTGAAAAGTATAGCTGCAGAAGATGATGAAATAACATGTGTGAAATATATCCCTGTTGAAATACTGAAACATGACAGAAGTGAGACTGCTGGAAAGGATTGTAATAACTACAGGTAAAACATGTCAATAAAGCCTAGAAGTAAGTACCATCCTGAATAGTAAAATGAAAACAAGTGAGAGAGTGTGAGAAAGTGTCATGAATCCAGCAATACAGTAGTAATAACCCCTGAATAAAGTATACTGCAGTCAAGACAGAATGAAATGCATGTGAGAATCAAAACCAAACAGCGAAATCTGTTCAAAGTGTTGCTGCATCTGGAAAGTGTATCCCAAAATCTGGATATGTTGCTCTCAGTCTGCAATATGCAGATAGTATGATTGTCTGATATACCAAACATCCACACTTGTCTACAGCTATATAAAGCAAATGTAGCAGGATGATGTAGCTGAACAAAGCTAGATATGAATGTGTATGAAGAACAATAAAATGTATATTGATGTTGCAGTAACAGTCCTATCACCAAGTTGAAATAGTTATCATATAGGAAACTGTAGTTAGAACAGTAGTGTGTATATATCTGTAGCTATTAGAAATGTACAGCATATGTATTGGTATTTGAAGGTGTTAATATTATTTTCTTCACCCCACCCTATAACCACATATAACCCATTCCACGTGAAAATGGTATGTGCAATCACAATTAACACCCCTGGACGTTTGTCCTGTTGGGTCATATATATTTGCATGTCCGTTGATGCATCTGCCCTGTTCATACATCCAAACCTGATGGCCTGTTGCCATCAATTAACCCTGCATGTTGTTGGACTGTGTATTGCTGTTCAAATTATGCATGTGTTATGCACGCTGTTCATTGGTGTGAATATCTGGGTGTTTGGTTAATGGGAATACTAATGCATGCTGTTACAACTAATTGTGAATGGTATTATATGTCACTAACCCAAATTGTCATGACATAATGCAAAACATAGGATGACAGGGAAGGCGGGTTCCAGTGGACCCACCTCTCCCACCTCAGCTGGCGAGTGCACCTGGCACTAGTGCCCAGTCTGGACCCTCCTCCGGTGGCCCTGTGCCACCTGCGGGTGGAAGCGCTGCAGGGGATGGGGCTCACCCCCCCTCTGCAAGTGTAGCCGGAGGAGAACCACCACTCACCCTCCGTAGCATCCGGTCTGTGGTGCGTAGGGAGATTCGGGACTCTGTTCTCGAGCCCCTATGCCAGCTTGAGGCATGGGTGGCACAACTTACGGGCATGCCTGTTGCCCGGCCTACACAGCCTCCAGCACAGCTCCATCCTGGGCAGTGAAGGAACAGTGGCAACTGCCTATGGGTGGGGATATCAGTTCCACTGTTGCCATCTGTGGGCTCATGGGCTCTGGATATCCAAACCTCCGTCCCCGTCAATTGTGTAACTCCCCCACATGTGTCATACACCACCCCTGTATGCGTCTTGTTTGTCTTGTCTGTTTACCTACCCAACCTACCTCCCAAGCTGTACCAACTTCCTTCACCTGACATACCACTCTCACCTGAAAAAAAAAAAAGGGCACTCTGTACCCACAAAATAATTACGCCCCATACATAGCTGCCCATTCCGCACATATGTCTACCAGACATGGAAACTATCAATTACAATTGGCTGTACAAGAAGTATTACTGTTGTCCTTACACCTCTCTCAGGGGTGGAAGGTATCAAATGTCACACCAAATTGCAAACATATGCACAGCTGTTGCTGATGAAGGAATGGGCAGCTATGGGCCTTACCTATATCCCTCTTGCAAAACCCAAGCTTGTTTCCCTACTGTCTTACCCTCTTTGTGACCCCTTTTTCACCACTTTCCTGTCTCCCCATTTTCATTTCTTTCAAAGAAAATAGTGCGGGTGTGCGCAAGAGTAAGCACATTTAAGCGGTTGTAAGCGGGTGTGCGCTTGTGTGCGCGGAGCTAAATGCCAGTGCGCATGCGTGAGCTCCACGCAAACCAGTGCTAACCCGGTTACAACTGCTTAAAAGTGCCTTAGTCACTTTGATTGACAGGTCCTGTAGTCAGTTCAGAAGCAAAATAAAATCCCACTAGCAGTCCCGAACCCAGGACCTTGGAAACAGTAGTCTGCATGACTTACCACTAAGCCATGACTCTTATACAAGAACATTGTGCTAAAATAAATATATCATGTAATAGTAGGAATGAATGTAAAGGGAATATAGGATGTGTAGTACACAAAGCATGTCATTTAGAATTACTGTCAAAACTAGTGGATTTCCATAATAGTAGTGTGTGAACAGAAACAGCCATGCTAGTTGGTAGTTGGCAGGTAGTAATGTCACTGTAGCACCTTGCAAGCCACACACATACTCACAGCAGGATAATCACTGCCCATACTCCACAACCTCTTACAGGAACACATCCGGACCAAGTAATAAAATATGTGGAGCAAAGGCCCAAAACCAGGGACACATTACAAATAATGTTACAACAAACGCAGACAGTTCAGAGAGTAACAGGGTTTGCATTTTGTGGGATGTTTGGAAGGGTATGAAGTCTGAAACTTGAATGTTTGTCACTATATTCTGACTTGAGCCCAGAGTGATTTGCCAGAAAAAGCTGTGCATGAGATATTGACCAAAATATGAGGCAGAAATGTGGACAACCTGCAAATATTTGTACACATGAGAGGTCTGACACCACCATATTTGAATAGTTAAGAGCCTAGACATAGCAACAGTGAATGACTTACAGGGATGCCCCACAGACTCCATGTGAAATGTACGAACAGTAGGCAGAAAGGTGTAACAACACATGCAATGGTAACTATGGAGTCCTGAAAGTATTCACCACTTGCATGGCAGAATAAGTGTAGTAATACATATGCTCATGCTAACCCACAGTCACAACTGCAGCATACCAGACAATTTAATGGGTGTACCCCACTGATATGTACCATTCCATGAGGCAGATAACAGATGAACCTGAGAGTCTATGGGGCCTGCTCAGCAGCATACTCAAATACCCTAATAAATGACAAGGCCCACACCATGGCCAGACCACACTACATGCTGTAACACCCTAGCAGATATAGCAAGCATTCCAAGGTGTGAATGTACATGGAAAATAGGAAAGCTACAGCAGCACACTACAGTCAGGACACCTAGCAGGCATACAAGTAGTGACTGTAAAGGGCAAATATTGAAGCCTTAGCAACGAAGTGCAAGCAAAAGTGAAAGGAAAGCACACACACACATTAACAGTAGTAGTAGTTGTAGGTGTCAGTGTACATACACAGTTAGTACAGGAAACTGGAGAAATGAATGGAGGAATGTTAATCTACAACACAGCTGGAAATATGAGAGAGATACCAACCTTTACACTCACAGAACATTGTCCACAACATACCAGCATGGTCCCTGCCCTTAAAATCTGAAAGGGCTATGCCTATCTCACATACCTTTTTATAGCACTGTTCTGAAATCACAGTGAGAACTGCAATCAGTACACAACTGGCTGCATGCAATTAGCAAATGCTGGCAAACAATTAGTGCAGAGGCCATCACATGGGCATATGCAGATACCTACAAAAGTATGCTGTATTCCCAGTCCACACATGCAATACTATCATTGCACCCTGAGGAGGACGTGAGAGACAGACAGACAGAGAGAGAGAGAGAGACAGACACAGAGACAGAGAAAATTGAAATTAAGCAGACACAAGCAAAACTGTTCAGCAACAGCCACCTGAAAGCTGGCAACTGAGAAGTGGAGCAGCAGGACAGAAACCAGACAGCAACACAAGCAGCTGTGACAAACACAGGTAATGTAAAGTAATACTATGAAGGTCTACATACTGTGAACCCTCCATTTGTGTCATTGGTCTGTATCCATATGTATATGAAGATGTGTAAAGGGCAGGGGACATACAGCAACTATCAGTGAAGGCTGTACATACATTTGTATGTGAGAGCATCTATGTGCACATATCAATGTAGGTTGACTGTAGGTTGTAGTGCAATGTACAAAATAGGTTTCACAGTTATGTATGTTTAGCAGTATGTTAGTGTGTGTATACAGTATGGTAGGCAAACATGTTGATATACCTGTCTATCATATGGATACGTATGTATGTCAAAATATGTATGTATGTATATATATATATATATATATATATATATATATATATATAATATGTATATATGTATACATACATAGAGAGAGATGTAGGAATACATAGACAGATGTAGATAGATAGAATATGTACAAACATATATATGTAATGCACACATACAGATATAGATATATGTAGATACATATACATAGACAGACTGATCTGACTATCTACAGGTATGACTGTATATGATGACCTCAACACACCCTGTCCCACCCCCTCTGTCACTCTCACCCCCTCTGTGCCCCCCTCTCCACATCTATAGCAATATATGTACATCAATATATATATGTGTATATGTATACAGATATATATATATATATATATATATATATATATATATATATATATATATATATATATATATACTCCACAAACGATCCCAGCACTCAAGGAAATAAATCGCAAAGTCAGCTTCAGACAGAAAGTGATTTATTAGGACTTCCACAGCCCCATAACACAAACCGGTGGCCGGTTTCGCTCACAGCGTCCTCAGTGTGCAGTCAATAACTTGAAAGGCAGATCTAAATATACGCACAATGCGTATACGTCAATCCTTAAAGAAACAGTGCTAAATAGTTTAAGCAGTAACCCAAGCTCAAAAAGGCTACATAATAAAATAATTATTACTGGTTCATATACAAGTAAACATCCCTATTACAAAAGTAAAAAAAGAAAAAATAAAAGGAAAAAAGCAGTTAGCAAATTAGAATATAAAGAAATAAATGTTTCAAATAAACACTATCTAAATCCTAACATTACACCCTACTAAAATCCACCCTACAGCAACAAAAATGTCACCAAAATGGTCAGTCCCAATAGTGTATCTAAACATATATTAGAAATGTATAAAGATCCCTAGATATAAACTTGCTAACATGCAAAGCTCACAAAATTTACCAGTGGTCATTTAACCCCGGTTTAAACATGGCCCCCAAATTGGTGATCCAGCGGCGCTCCTTATTTGTTAACATTTGATGTTTTTGACTATCCCCTACATTAGATGCTATAACTTTATCCAAACCTATGAATATAAAGTGTGATGTAGGATGAACTAATTTATGTTTATATAGCGCACTTCTTGTGCGTTGACATTTAATATCACTAATGTGTAAGCAAATCCTTCAACGCACAAGAAGTTTGCCCTACATAAAAGGCACCACACTGGCAAACAGCCATGTAAATTACCCAAGTACTGTTACATGTGATGAGGCTACGTATATCAAATACCTTTTTGGTATTCACCGAAGTGAAAGATGTAGTTTTAGCCATAAATTTACATTGTCTACATGTACCACAAAATGTACTTCCCTTTACACCCAGTGTATCAGTGTTGAATTGATAGTCTTTTTTAAATTTAGAAAAATGTTGACCTAGGTTCTTACCCCTTTTGTATCCAAAATGGCAAACATTGTCAATGTATTTGCTGAAAAACGCATCAGATTCCAATATATGCCAATTTTCATTAACACATTTTTAATAGAAAATGTGTTAGTTCCATAAGTTGTAATAAATCTAATATGGGGACCATCACTTCTACGTACCCTATCTATTAGTAGGGAATCCCTGTTTATGGAACATGCTTTATGATTGGCTCTACTGATAATATTTCTTTGGTAGCCTCTGTGTAGAAATCTAGACTCTAGATCCAAAGCGTTATTGTGATACCTTTCATCAGAAGAACAAATCTTTCTCACACGTTGAAACTGTGAACCTGGAATGTTAAGGATAGTGTGGGGGGGGGTGACAGCTCTTGGCATGTAACAGGGCATTTTTAGAAAAGGGCTTTCTATATAAATCAGTAAAAAGGAAACCATCATTCTGCTTACCCACCAATACATCCAAAAATTCCACTGCATAAAGATTGATATTACCAGTGAATGTTAAACCATAAACATTGGAATTGAGATAGAGTATAAATTTATGCCAAAGTTCCCTTGACCCCCCCCACACTACCCAACAATCATCAAGGTATCTTCTCCACATGATTAAATGGGGCTTGAACATTGAAGGTATAGTATAAATATACTGAATTTCAAAAAAACCCATAAATAGATCAGCATAAGTGGGGGCAAAGGTAGCCCCCATAGCTGTTCCCTTTACCTGTAAGTACCATTGGTGATTAAAGGTAAAAGCATTGTGTTCAAGCATTAACTCAAGAATATTGATCAAAAATTCTTGTTCTTCACGGGAGAAGATACCTGAATAGTTCATCCAGTATTTAATTGCCTCAATGCCTCCCGTATGTGGTATAGATGTATACAGGGATTGGACATCTAAAGTTCCCAAAAATTGATCTCTGTCTACTTGGATGTCATCAATAAGTGCCAAGAATTGTTGTGTGTCCCTAATACGAGCTCTTACATAGGACAATAATTTCTTCAATTTAAATTCCAAGTATTCAGAGAGCGGTTCTGTCAATGATCCTCTCCCTGCTACAATCGGACGTCCTGGGGGATTCAAAAGATTCTTATGCACCTTAGGCAATATGTAAAAATACTGAAGAACTGGATGATCTACCTGAAGTTGACTTAACAACTGTGGAGTAATGAACTGGCGTTCACAACTAAGCTTAAGATACTCATCAATAGCCTGTTTATGTTGTAAAGTAGGATCAGAATCTAGACTTGCATAATATTCAGTATTAGACAGTTGTTTGTGTGCTTCTGTTAAATAATGCTCTCTATCCCATATAACAACTGCCCCACCCTTATCTGCCCCAACTATCACTATGTTATTATTATTCTTAAGATTCATTAGGGCTTGATTTTCTTCCCTGGTCAAATTATACTGTTTTTTAGAGAAAATCTCAGACTCATGTAGATGTAAGTCTTTAAGTACTAATTGTTCAAACAGTTTGACTGTACTATGGTAGGGTGGGGTAAATTGTGATTTTTTAAATTTAAATCCTGTATTACTATCATCATGTTGTATCACATGTTCAGAATCTGAAAAGAAATATTTTAAATTAAGTCTTCTACAGAAGCTTTTCAAGTCATTAATAACATCAAAATGAGATGCAAAAAAAGAAGGAATGAATCCTAGGCCTTTATTAAGCACACTGATTTCACTGGAGGAAAACTCCAGGTCAGTCAAATTAATGACCAGATTATTAATATCATTATTTAACTGTCCATGAGAAAGACCATCTACACTTTGTGTTGTAACATATGTTCCTTGAAGGTTTTCAATATGGCCTGTTCTGCCCCCTCGGTGTTTACGCCCTGCCCTTCTAAAGGGGCTCTGAATCTTTTAGATAGAGGTGATGGAACTTCTGGTACACTTTCAGGTTCCGTATCAGTATTAGACACACTGGAAGAAAAATCAGAAGCACTGGTTGTATCATCATTCCGCCTTTAAAATAGACTTCACCTTTTTCTTTTGGGCCTGGGAATGGTCTTGTCTTCATTAAAACGAACACCCTTTTTAACCTTCTTCCAAGTGTACATGGTACAATGTTTGAAATCATTTATATCACGTTGGTATTTTTGTAATTTGCGTTTAGAAAGTTCCTTATCATACTTCTCAGAATCATTAATAAATTTGGTATATAAATTTTCATATTCAGAGGCATTCACAAATTTTTGTGTACATTCAAAACATTCATCAAGTTTGGACAATAAACTAGGCAGTTGTGACTCATAATACTCGACCAACAGTTCCAAAAACATACTGGAAGCAGTTGCCTGTATGCTTCTCCATTTCGCCATAAAGTTCTCATCCAAATTACTCAAACCAGGTTCTACGTACACTCTTAGGCCCCTCGGTGCAATTTTAGCAACCAAGTACGCCTTCAGTAATTTACAATGCCAGACATTAGCCCTGACTCGTTTAGATGCCTCTAATAAACTATTGAAACATTCTGCTGCTTCCGTGGGTTTGTAGCGTGTAGCTAACCCGCTATTGTTACTGTCCAATGCACCAGTAAAACAAGCACTGTCATCTTTATCAGAAGACAAACCTTTAATGTAACTCAGAAAATCAGTACCTTTCGCCATGACTTTAAGGCCGTGGTACAAAAAAATGTCACCTTCCTGCTGCAAACTGACCAATAATGCGATATAGAACAATATATATATCTATATACATATTTATATATATATATATATATATATATATATATATATCTATAGAGAGAGAGAGAGAGATGTATATAAAGTCTGAGTGAGGCACATGTGTACAGATGTATTGCAACAGGTGCCTGGTAACAAAGGCATGGAGTGAACACCAGTGTCAAAACTGGAGTACCATACCCCATTTCAAATCACCTACACCATTAACCACCAGATATGTGATTGGCTGCCCACCACTGCATGTGTCAGGGGTGAACAGGGTCATAAATGTGTACAATAGTGGCCCCAATGATATTCACAGTGGCACACTATTCCTGGAATACCTGCACATGGTATGTGTCAGCAGACATGGTGTGTCAGCTATGGACATGTAGGTCGGTGTACCCCTCCACACCACATAATGGATGCCATGGTATGGACCTCACATGACAGCTACAGATATGGAGAAGGACACAGTGACATGTACAACACTGTGACAATGCACTCAAACACATTACCAATGCACAGTGACTGACAACACCACAGAGTACACATATACTACCCACATAGAGGTTACCACTCCCGGATTTACATACGTAAGTTGCACTCATGACAGATGTCCAACAACCATAGTAACACCTCACACCATCCACAACCTAAATGACTGCTGTGTGTCGTCCATGCCAATGCAATAGAGAGCACATGTGGAGGTAAAAGTTCCTACCCACAGATAAGACATACCCTGCAATAAACCACACAGTGTTAAGAAGCAAGACTCCTCATGAGTACATGTCACACATACCCCTGCTGAATGTTAGTCAGATAGGTAATATGCCATATGAGTCACCCTGTGTAACTGTGTGACAGCAGCAGGTACCATCACACCACATGTGTCACAATGGTCAGGGTAGCAGAACAGTATGCTGCTGTAGTCCCAGTGGCAATAGCATATTGTATAGTATTGTATTGTAATGTAATGTAATGTATTGTGTTGTATTGTATTGGTATGTTGAGGTGCCTCCTTCATGGAGTGGAACCACTGCTGCTGTGCGCCAGTGTACAGGTACATATCCTGTAGTCAGGCTAGTGTTACATAGCATTTCTATATGTGTGTTTAGCTCCTGTCAGAGTTTATGTAGCATGCAACTGGGGATACCATCAGGTCCCAGTCATGTTGTGTATTCTGCTTTCCTGAGGGCGGCTGTCACCTGGACATCTGTGATGACAGGGAGGTTACAGTCAGCTGGGATAACTATGTCTTATTTTGGGGGAGAGGGCGGGGTGACACCTGCACTGAACCTGTCTGCCACAACGTTGTCAATATCTGTGGTGTCAGTGAAATATTTGTTGTTGTGTACTAACTATGGGCATAGAGGATGGACTCTGACCAGGTTGCTAACATAATTGAAGAAGGCCTTCTGGTTATCTGTAGTGTCCCTCTTGATTTCCCTCTCAAAGTTGCCCATGACTGTTTGTATGATGGAAAATAGATCCTTACTAGTGCTGCTCAGATATGCCCTCCCTTTATGGAATTATGCTCTGTCTTGCAGTAGCTTCCATCTTCTGTAATGCAATCTGTCTATGGCTGGGGTCCACCAGACAAAATGCTGTCCCTTTGTGGAGAGTGTCTTGGTCATATATGGGATTGCATGATCCATGCATTCTCGGAGATGTCTGTAGAAAGCAATTGTGTAGGGGTCAGCATTGTGGGTTGTATCTGCCACTGGCCCAGTGGGCTGAAAGGATACCATGTCACTGTTACAAAGTGTAAAGTTTGCATCTGCAATGTTATTCACTATAGTCGTTTGTGCTGGTGGTGGAGGTGGGATATGTATATCCAGGGCAATTAGTGTGTGGTCAGCTCACAGTAGTTGATGACGTAGGCCATACAGTACCTAGATACAAACCCCCAGAGTGAGGAGGTGCTCTTGACCTGAATCAGTGTTCTGACTGCTGGGGTTTGGTAGTATGTCGTATGGAGTGTGCCAGGTACTGTTGCACAGTTGGTGGCTGAGCACTGATACCTGGCCATTTACATGTGTATCCACCAATAGACAGACAGATGCTATATATGTGAGATATGTTGTATCATAACAGTCGAGTAGCATGTGTAGTATGTGTGCCAAATTCTGCTGACATATATTGCTGATATCAGGTTATTTTCTTTTTCAGGTACATGGCTCACCTGCGGAATCCCACTTACTCCACAGCTGAGGATGAGGAGAAACACCAGAGCCTGGTGCGGGATTATGCAATACTCTTTTCCCGCACCAGCCAGAATCAGCAGGAGAGGGCTGCACTGTGGCAAGACCTGGTCCATCGGGTAAATGACACAGGCATGCATAATAGGACATATGAGCAGGTACGACATCACTGCAGTGATTTAATCAGAAATGTCCGTCAGCATGCATCGGATATCCACAGGCAACAGGTCGCCACAGGTGGTGGGGTGGCTACACATCCCCCACTCACCAGACTGGAGGGACTACTCAGGAGTGCAGTGGCTCCAGTCCGCCAGCAACAACAACAGCAGCAGACATGCATTATGATGGAGGCTGGAGCCACGCAGCAGCAAGACAGTGAATGTGCAGGTAATATGCCATATGTATAGTTGACTGTTGTGTACACTGGTAGTTAATGCATGTGTGAGGTGTGTCCTTGGTTTGTAGCTGTCACCATAGTATTTAATGTGAAAGTGTGATATCCTTGATATTAGCAGCTGACCTGTGAAAGGCGACTGTTGTACTACTGACCTGTATCATACTCAGTAACAATGGCACAGTTGTGCCCACTGACATTAGTTTCTTCACATCTGCAGGTCCCACCAGTGTAACAGCAATGCAGCCTATCCATGCTGGTGAGTGTGTATTAACAATTCTTGTAATAGTCTTGATAGTAATAGTAATATTAGCATCACTTAGTAGTGCTCTTTGTATGCATGTAGGTGTGTCTGTGTCTGTGTGTTGATATCACGCATACTGAGTACTGTACAATTGTGTGAAACTGTGTGCATGTGTACGTGTGCATGTGTGCACCTGTGCATGTGTGCATGTGTGCACCTGTGCATGTGTGCACCTGTGCATGTGTGCATGTGTGCATGTGCGCATGTGCACACCTGTGCATGTGTGCATGTGCGCATGTGTGCACCTGTGCACGTGTGCATGTGTGCATGTGTGCACCTGTGCAGGTGTGCATGTGTGCATGTGCGCATGTGCACACCTGTGCATGCGTGCATGTGTGCATGTGTGCATGTGCACATGTGTGCACCTGTGCATGTGCGCATGTGTGCACCTGTGCATGTGTGCACCTGTGCATGTGTGCATGTGTGCACCTGTGCATGTGTGCATGTGTGCATGTGTGCACGTGTGCATGTGTGCATGTGCGCATGTGTGCATGTGTGCATGTGTGCATGTGCTCACCTGTGCATGTGTGCATGTGTGCATGTGTGCACCTGTGCATGTGTGCATGTGTGCATGTGCGCATGTGTGCATGTGTGCATGTGTGCATTACTGGTAATGTGTAGACATTGTAAACTGTGTTTCCTGTTTCCCTCCCACAGGTTCTGGTGCTGCTCTGGTGTCATGTAGCAGTGAACCTGAATCAGGTGCCATGGGTACTGATAATGATGACATCTGTGTAATGGCACAGGAAGGTATGCCAGGGTCTGCCATTGGTCAGCCGATTGACAGTACACAGCTGTCGACCCCATCAATGCGCACAGTTATCCTGCCAATACACCCTTTGTCACCAATGTCCCTAGGTGATGGACAGCATACAGTTGGCATTGACCAGGATAATGTGGTATCTGTGGCACATGCCTCCCCACACAGCAGCCATGGGCATGGCCCAGAGATGGTACCACACAGACAGATGTCCAGGGGTACTCGTGGGAGCATCCGTGGGTGTACTGCCCCTGTCAGACGTGCCCACAGAGGTCTTATAACCTCAGCTATGTTTCGGGCTGTCATGCAGGCACAGTCACGTATGGAACGGTACACCAGACAGGGTCTGAGGGAGCTGACAGCATGTCGCACAGCCATGACTGACAGTATGTGTGACATTGCGGCTGCCATCCCTGATTTCACCAATGTCATAGACAGACGTTGTGGGGACATATTAGACCGGTTCCACAACTACATGTCCATGAGCCAGGGTGATGGACGGTTGAGGCATCGACGTGGCTGTATGCCAGCAACAGCAGCAGCTGGCAGTCATCGTGGAAGACAACAGGGCCGCGGCCGCCCCCGTAGTGCCAGCAGCAGCCACAGCTATGCTGGGTCTGTACTGTCATCAGACCGCCCCAGGAGAACACGTGCATGTGGCTCTGGCCAGGCCCGACAGGGATCTGTGTCCAGTCAACGAACACCTGCTTCTGATGACAGTACCCAGTCTGGGTTGGTACCGGATATGGTCCGTAGCACCCCTGCAAGGCACAGGTACCGTGTCCGTGGCCAGAGACACTGATCTGTATGACCTGGCAGGTACAGTCTGTCGCTGTCCACAAACACCAGTATATGGCAGCCATGAGGTGGAACTGTGTACATCCATACACACATGTGAATTGACAACACCTAGGGCTACCGCATACACGCACACACTGCATCAACATTGCCCCACCTTCTACTGCTGTCCCTCACCAACACACATACACATACATGTCAATCGGTGGTATCGGTGGCTGACTCAGGCATACCAAGTTCACACCCTGTGCATATGATGAAACTGTGCCACCTCCTGCAATCTGTAACAACTGTGCAGGTGCAGGTTAACATGTTGCTGATGCACAGGGTGACCACATAGACGTGTAGTAATAGTATCATGTTGTTAACAGTACTGTGTGCTGAATTAATTATGGGTATATTCACAGCATGCCTGATGCAGTAAGGGTGTGATTGTCATGTACTGTTGTCTACACCCATGGTAAGTACCATAGTGTATCATCTGCACATGTTGGCATACTGGTGGTAATGATGTCAACAGAAGGCTACATACATAGGTAGCACAGGGGATAAGGTAATGAATGTAGTAATACGCAATGATGGACATGTAAACTGCAAGTGGCATGTTGCCCACACTGGACTCTGCAATGCGGATGTTTGAGGATGTTGATATGTGTGCAGTACTACACGACTGGTACAGGACACACAGGAGCACCCTAGCACTGCAAGCTCACATCTCATACCATGCTAGACAGCCCCAACACACAAAACTAACTGTCACAGGAGGGAGAGTCCCCATATATGTCAGGGATACTGTGGTGGCAGGCCAGGTAGCATACATCCTACTAAGTATGGAACCACTGAGTGAAGGCTCAGTGTCTGTTATTTGACATGTGTATTACTGCAGGTATGAGCACATGGGTTTCTATCCAGTTATTGTACATCCTGACAGTACATGGTCTATACACTTGTGTGCGCTGAGACTGGACCCTAGCCTTCTGACCTGTGTATTTCCATGTAGACGTGCATAGTGCCTGCATATTTGCAGTGTTACCTACTGGAAGTGGTACAGCTTGTTTGTTGTACAATGTACTACATGCAGCCCTGTTTACTGTAGCTTTGTTTGCATGCATGTTTGCTTGCAATTACCCTGGAATACTGATCCCACCTGCAATGCATAGTTATAGAGCTTCTGTGGACTCCTAGTGCCACCTGCATAGCTTACTATATGTATGTCCATGTCTCACTTGACAGAATGTCACTGTTTGTCCTGTTCACATGTACATTGCCTGTGACACAGTGCATATGACTTACCTGGCATGTGTCCACGTGAGCAGTCATATATGCTACTGCTAACTAATCACAGGCACTGCACCTTCACATATTCATCTTCTGTTGAACCACTTGCTTCGCTAGGGACGGCCTGCACCTGTCACCCCTGGGCTTTCAGATATTGGCAAAGGCTCTTGCTACCCCCATAGTGCCTATGTTAGGCAAGGCTCAAATGACAAACCCACCTTCATAGGTATCACAAGGGATAAGAAACTAAGAGTAATGCTACCCAATGCCAGAAGTCTAAACCTCAAGGTGCATGCACCCGAAACTCTCCTTGGCATGGAGAACATCGATATCTGTGCAGTAACAGATGCCTGGTTCAGGGCTACTGAGAGCACACCAGCACTACCAGGTTTAACCTCATACCATGCTTTTCAGCCCCAAAACTTGGAACAAACCACAAATTGAGGGGGAGTATTGAAATTCATCAAAGATACCCACACCTCCAGGTTGGTGGCAAAGTACCAAGCATCAGAGACTATCCATGTGCAACTAACAATGGGTGAAACTGCCTTCCAGGTTATAGCTTGCTACAGACCACCCTCCCAAACCCAAGAACTGCACTCGGCTGTCCTGTGAATAGTGGAAATATGAAGGTCTCTCCAAACACCATTATATTGGGTGATGTCAACTACCCAAACATGGACTGGGAGCATGACTCTAGCTCCAACACCCTAGGCCAAAGATTCCTAGAATATATGAGCTCAAATGCTATGGAACAACTTGTTACCACTCCCACAAGAAGGGGAAACATACTGGACCTGATCATCACCAACATGGGGAATCTATGCTCCAGACCAGAAGTGTATCCCTCACTGGTAAGATCGGACCATAAACTAATCTCACTGGATATTCACATCCCGACCCCACCCCCTGCCCGGAACACCACAGTGAACAACTTCTCTAAAGCAAATTCACACTCCTCAAAACTGAGGTGGAAACCTTCAAAGCCCCCGGGCCTGTGAAAACTACAGACCAGACCTCAGATTCCTCTATAAACGCATTCACCTTCAGGAATGCGTGGATCATGTGATCCCGAATAAAACCAAGACCCAATCCTCTAAAGGCAGACGTCCTGTCTGGTGGACCCCAGCCATAAACAAACTACACAATAGAAGGAGGAAGCTACTAAATGATACAGCAAATTCACAAATAGGGAAAGCATCACTGATCAGTATTAGCAAATAGCTACAGGCACTCATAAGATTGTCTAAGGCCAGCTTTGAGAGAAATTGCACAGGACACTAAGGATAATCACAAGGCTTTCTTTAGTTATGTTAGGAACCTGGGTGGTAATTCCCAGATATGCTCAGAGGTAGTACAAAATGTCAATAGAAACACCAAACCCACAGACATTGCCAACATTCTAGCTGACAGGTTCAGTGCAAACTTCTCACCCCCCTCCACACTGAAAGGGCAAATATGTATCCCAGCAGAGTGCTGACCCCCTGACATCTCAGATGCTCAGGTAAGAGCCGCCCTCTCCAAAGCAATACACACTGCATCAATGGGACGAGACAGTGTCCCGGGCTGTGTCCTACATGACCACCAAGACGTGCTACTACCAAACATAAACCTACTGTTCAATCCCAGCCTTACTACAGGATATGTGTCCAAAGTGTGGCATACAGCAACAGTGGTCCCTCTACAGAAAGGTGGTGCCTCAACGGATCCTGGACACTATCACCCCATAAGCCACACTAGCTTGGTCTGCAGAGCTATGGAAAGGATCATCATGGACCACATAAATATAGATATTGCGGACCTACAGACACTGGTTCATACCCAGTTTGGCTTTGTTAAGGGCAGATCCTGCCTCTCAAACCTGGTTGATTTCTTTGAAACAGTCACCAAGGCCATTGACGACGGGAAGGTGGTTCACACAGCCTACCTGGACCGCAAAAGCCTTCAAAACAATACCCCACTTGGGCATTCTAGAGAAGCTCACCAGCTTAAATATAAGCCCCTATGTCACTAGATGGATTGCACACTGGCTCAAGGACAGAACCCACATGGTTAGAATTGCTGGAGCCATGCCAGACTCCAAACCAGTTATGAGTTGTGTCCCACAAGGCTCAGTCCTGGGACCTCTCTTGTTTGGTATATATTTATCGGAGGTACAGGCCAACATGGAAGGACTGTGGCTGACCAAATATGCAGATGACTGCAAACTGGCCGCCATAATCGACTCTCCAGCCGACACAAGCATCTTCCAAAGGGCATCATAGAAACAGACAACTTGTGCCAGAGCCATGGCCTCCAGCTGAATGCAAAAGTGTGTATAGTCATCCCCTTTGGCAAAAACAAAGTGCCCACAAAGTACCACATAGGTGGTACTCCAATACGTACAGAAGAAGTAATTAGGGACCTGGGGACCCAAGTTGATAGCAATCTCTCATTTGACAACCACGTGGCCAAAGTGGTTAGAAAGACATTGTATATAGCCCACCCCATCATGAAGGGATTCACATCTACATCAGGGGAGGACATCGTGCCTCTTTACTCATCCCTCATCTGGCCCATAATTGAGTACAATCCCCCTGTCAGGATGTACCTTACTAGACACCTGCAGCAACTGGAAAGACCCCACAAGTACCTCACCAAGAGGATCAAAGGGCTCAAATAGATGCCATATGCTGACCGGTTAAATAAACCCCAGCTCTAATCAGTGACATACCGCCTGTTCAGAGGCGATTCTGTGCCTAATGTATAACACCATGTTGAACCCGGAATTAATGGGCATGCTGCACCTGAAAATATCCAAATCCCATCGGGATACACGCTTGAGAGACCTGAGCCTCAGCACTGAAATAAATAGGACATGCTGGAGGGACAGATTCATAACCCAGAGGCTCACTTCACTCTGGAATAAAATCCCAGTCCAGGTTAGGAAGAGTCCCTCATTGACTCTCTTCAAGAGGAATTTTGATGAGTGGATGGGACATTGTAGGTTTACCCCGGGTATCACTTCTGTGTCACTGTTAGACAGAGGCACAGTATACTAAACTAGGAAAAGGGCATGGCAAGATATATTTACAATGGATGGCGACAGCCAAACACATTCTGGCTAGGTTCTTAAATGCCCTAGGGCAGATTGCCTAGTATGACGCTATGAACCTATGTACCTTGTTCCCCATTGGCCCTATGTGCTGTTAATCACCATGGCAATCACAATACTATGGTAGCATGTTCAAAGGTCAGTTGTCAGTCACCTCTATGCTACAGTTGTGGAATATGTTGGTCATGTGGCAATGTCACAGCTGCCACATGTACACAGTCAACCCTCTCCCTACACATGGACGTACAACACATGTATGAGATGGAACCACATAGCCAAACTGGGGACTAAGCACTCTGAACCCAGTACTGGCATAACCTGTCAGGTGGCATGCAATACTACAGTGACTACAATACCAGTCAGATGTAGACCTACACTGACAGCAATACAAGCACGTGAACACACTGGGACATTCGTGGAGCCTTAGAATAGCATCCTGCCTGAGCGGCACACACCTCTGCAGCTGGCACACAGGCATAGTTATGCCTGAACATATCACACATAACACATAGCACACAAATCCTGTGTGCCAGTCACAGCCTGTATGGCTAGACAACACACCTGCCACAGTTGTGTTAGCTACCTTTATTGTCCAGTACAGTATGGCCACGCTCACCAGGCTGGACAAGGTGAAGGTCACAGTGATATGACTGTAGGGCACTATGGTCCACCACATAACACAAGCATACAGGTCAGTCAGAGGCATGGACACATATGACTCAGTCATTGTCCATGCCACATACCTTCTCCTGCTGTACTTGTAGGGTGCTGACATCATCAGTGTTTAGAAAGGGGAATGTGCATCCTGTAGTCTGTTTTCCTAGTTGCCAAAAGGGACATTTTCCTCACACACACACTAAACCCTCTTAGCCAAACACACACACTTGCAGGATTCAAAGCCCTATCTAACTATGTTATGACACTCGAGACGGATGCATTAGCAAAGCACGCTATTTGCATTACTGGGAGGTTTCCCTTCTCCTGCTTTACTTATAGGGTGCTGACATCATCAGTGTTTAGAAAGGGGAATGTGCATCCTGTAGTCTGTTCTCCTAGTTGCCAAAAGGGACATTTTCCTCACACACACTAACCCCCCTCAGCCAAATGCACACACTTTCCGGATTCAAACCCCTACCTAACTATGTTATGACACTCGAGACGGACACATTAGCAAAGTGCGCTATTTGCTTTGCTGGGAGGTTTATTTTCTCCTGCTGTACTTATAGGGTGCTGACATTATCAGTGTTTAGAAAGGGGAATGTGCATCCTGTAGTCTGTTCTCCTAGTTGCCAAAAGGGACATTTCCCTCACACACACTAACCCCCCTCAGCCAAACACACACTTGCCATTTGCAGGATGCGAACTCCTACTTAACTATGTTATGACACTTGAGACAGACGCATTAGCGGAGCGTGCTATTCGCATTACTAGGAGGTTTACCTTCTCCTGCTGTACTTATAGGGTGCTGACATCATCAGTGTTTAGAATGGGGAATGTGTATCCTGTAGTCTGTTCTCCTAGTTGCCAAAAGGGACATTTCCCTCACACACACTAAACCCCCTCAGCCAAACACACACACTTGTCATTTGCAGGATTCAAACTCCTACCTAACTATGTTATGACACTCGAGACAGATGCATTAGCAGAGCGCGCTATTCACATCACTGGGAGGTCTCCCTTCTCTTGCTGTACTTATAGGGTGCTGACATCATCAGTGTTTAGAAAGGGGAATGTGCATCCTGTAGTCTGTTCTCCTAGTTGCCAAAAAGGACATTTTCTTCATACACAATTGCACACACACTAACCCCTATCAGCCAAACACACACACTTGCCATTGGCAGGATTCAAACCCCTACCTAACTATGTTATGACACTTGAAACAGACGCATTAGCGGAGTGCGTTATTCGCTTTACTGGGAGGGTTTTCTTTTCCTGCTATACTTATAGGGTGCTGACATCATCAGTGTTTAGAAAGGGGAATGTGCATCCTGTAGTGTGTTTTCCCAGTTGCCAAAAGGGACATTTCTCTCCCACAGACGTGCACACACACCAACCCCACTCACACACACTGAGCATTTACAGGGTTCAAACCCCTACCTAACTATGTTATGACATTTGAGACGGACACATTATCGGAGCGCGCTATTCGCATTATTGGCAGGTTTCTCTTCTCCTGCTGTACTTATAGGGTGCTGACATCATCGGTGTTTAGAAAGGGGAATGTGCATCCTGTGGGAAGGCAGACGCCAAGCACACTCTGGCTAAGCTGTCATTCCCTAGGGCAAACAGCCTAGTGTTGACCTCTGCACCCATATGTTTAATTGTCAAATGCACATTATTTGTTGCTGATAGACTGTTTGCACATCTTTATTGCCATAGCATTCCCTGTTTGTATGAACAACTTGTGTATCTGTGGAAGATGTTTGCATATGGGAGGGATCCACTATATCATGTATGTCTCTGTAGTCATTTAACTGTGTGCACTGGGCAGATTGCTGTAATGTGGTTGGTTCCTGGAATAACACGTAAAAATACCAGATGTGTGGCCAACTGCTAAACTGAGATTTGGCCTAAGTGTGTGAGCATGCCCAGTACAGCCTTCACATGGCATGTTGTCTGACATATGTCTCATTTATCAAAGTGTGTGAGCATGCCCAGTGTGAGCATTCCATATGTTGAACTCTGCAGCCCACCACATTTGTGGATGAGTGTGAACTTCAACAAATATCTCCTGTTTATGGTTGTGTGTTGTGTGTCATGTTGTGTAGTTACTGTACAACTGCTTTGTGTGTGAACACAACAGGATTATACTGTGCCTGCAGGGTTTGCATGGGATACTTTGCATACAGTTGTCAACATCCTTTCACACTGACCTAACACTGTAGTACTGTATAGTGTACTGGTTCAGTACTTTCACTGTGGTGGACAGTATCCTGGGCTTTAGTCCTATCACTGCTTTACATTTCCATAGTGAGCACAACAGCCTGGTTAGGGGCCAGTTGTGCACATCTGACCATTTTGCATTATGTTTAGATATGAACTACTTAAACCAGGCTTGTCCAGCATTGGTAGTGTATTCCACAACATAGGTGTACATTTGCAAACACTAGTGATGTGCCCTAGTCCATTTCTAATGCTAGTCGGAGAGTGTGTTTGTCCTTCGACACACATTGTAAGTGGAGTTTGCCATGACATATGTCATGGTTAGTATACTGTGCCTCTGTCTACCTGTGACATGACAGTGATACCCAGGATAAAGCTACCATCTCACATCCACTCATCAAGATTCCTCTTGAGGAAAATCGATAAGTGACTCTATGGGTAGCCTGTACTGGGAGTTTACTCATGGGTGGGGGTGGCTTCTGTGTTATGGATCATGCAGTACAGCTTGTCCTATGTAAGTCAGTGCTGGGGTTCAGGTCTCTCATGTGCATAGCTCACTGCCATTCAGATTGTACAAGGTGCAGCATGTTTATTGATACCAGCTTGGACATGGCTTTATACATCAGGCACAGCTTGGCTCTGGGTGGGCAGTATGGCAGTGTGTGTAGCTGCAGTTTGTTTAATCAGGCAACACATGGCATCTGTTCAAGCTCTTTGATACTCCTGGTGAGGTACTGTTGGGGACTTTACGGTTGATGGAGGTGTCTGCTGAGGTACATCCCACAGGGGCTATTGTAGTCAATTGTAATGCTGATGAAGGGTGACTGCAGAGCCACAATGACCTCCCCTTATCTAGATCTCACAACCTTCATGATTAGGTGGGTATATGGTATGTTTCTGTAAACACTACAGCACATGTTTGTCCAATGCAGGATATCTATCACCTTGTGTCCCCAGGTCTCTCATTACATGTTAAGTACGTAATGGGTTAACACCTATGTGGTAATTGGTGGGCACTTACTGTATATCCACGGGGGTTGACTATACACTTTTCTGCAATTAGCTTGCTGACATGGCTATGGCACCAGTTGTCTGTTTCTATGTGGCCCTTTTGTGGGATGCTTGTGTCAGCTGGTGGATCATATATGGTGAGCAGTTTGTAGTCCTCTGCAAACATTTTCAGACACAGTCCTTCCATGTTGGCCTGTACCTATGGGACATATATACCAGATGAGGGAGATCCCAGGACCAAGCCTTGTGGGATGCCAGTTATATCTGGTTTGTAGTCTGACATGGCTGCAGCATGTCTGACCATGTCTGTTCTGTCCTTGGTCTAGTTTGCAACCCCTCTACTGACATAGGGGTTTATATTTAAGCTGGTGAGCTTATCTATAATGAACATGTAGGGTATTGTATAGAAGCCTTTGCAAGGTCCAGCTACGCTGTGTGGACCACATTGCCCTCATCAATAACCTTAATGACTGTTTCAGTTGAGTCAAACATGTTTAGGGGCAGGATCTGCACTTAAGAAAGCCACACTGGGTAAGGTCCAGTGTCAGTAGGTCCCCAATATCTTTATGTCTGCGGTACATGCTGATCCTTTCCATAGCTGTGCAGACCGAGCTTCTCAGGATTCTGGGGTGGTAGTTTTCAGTATCCATTCAGGCAACACCTTTGTTGAGAAGGACCACTGTTGTTGTACACTGCTCTTTGGGTACATATCCTGTGGTAAGGCTGACATTGAGCAGTAGTGTGATTTGGCATTCCATTCATCTTGGAGTCTATGTTGGACTCAGCCCAGGACACCATCTCATACCATTGCTGCTGTGTGTTTTTCTTTGTAGATGCTGGCTGTTACCTCAGCATCTGCAATGTCAGGGGGCCAGCAGTCTGCTGGGATAGATATTTTGCATTCTGAGGGGCGGGGGTTTGCACTGCACCTGTCAGGATGTATGTTGGCAATATGTGTGTGTGTTTGGTATGTTGTTTGTGATATTTGTGTGATTCAGAGCATATATGTGAATTCCCAACAGGGTTCCTACCATCAGTTGTGAAAGCCTTGGGATTATCCTTAGTGTCCTGTACAATTTGTATCTTCATAGGTTCATAGGTTCATAGGCATTTGTTAGCCTAGCCAGAGTGTGTGTGGCTTTTGCCACCCCTTGCTATGTGAATATTATGGCCATTTATGATTTGTTTTGCTGTGCCTCTGTCTGGACATGACACAGTGAAGACCCCCAGTGTAACTCTACAATCATCCATCCACTTGGCAAGATTCCTGTTGAAGAGTGTCAGTGAGGGGCTCTGCCTAACATGGAGTGGGAGTCTGGTCCAGGGTGTGGGGAGCCTCTGGATTATGTATCTGTCCCACCAGCACATCCTATTTCATTATTTGTTGAGGTTGACATCTCTCACTCTCACAGCTTCGATGGCTTTGAGTTTTCTGGGGTGGAGCATGTCCATTACTCCTGTGTTGGGCATGGCCTTGTACAACAGGCATGCAATGCCTCTGTGTAGGCAGTATGTGACTGCATTCAGCTGGGGTGTCTACAGCCAGGCAGCATATGACATATATTTGAGACCCTTTATCCTCTTGGTGAGGTACCTTTGAGGTCTTTCTAACTGCTGCAGGTGTCAGGTAAGGTACATCCCATATGAGGCATTGTACTAGATTATGGGTGTGATAAGAGAACAGTATAGGGGCACAATGACCTCTGTTGACATAGATGTGAATCCTTTCATGATACGGTGTCCAGTGTAGACAGTCTTCCTAGCCACATTGGCAATGTGAGTGTCAAATAACAGGTTACTGTCCACTTGTGTCCCTAGGTCCCTGATTACTCCTTCCATACATAATGGTTTACCACCTATGTGGTAATTTGTGGTACCTTGTTTGGTATTTGGTGGGACATTCATACTGTCCAGTGTCTTCAGGACGGCTGGGTGGGGTTCCTGTGTGTGAGAGTGTGGTCTGTAGTATGCTACAGACTGTACAGCAGTCTTGCCTACAGTTAGTTGCACATGGGTGGACTCCAATGCCTTGTGCATTGTCAGTTACCTGGACGTATGGGTGTCTGTGCTGAATATGGATACTCACCCAACTTTTATGTTTTGTTCCAGGTTTTGGGGCAATGACACATGATATGTGGTATAACCTGGTAGTGCTGGTGTGCTGTCAGGAAGCTTGCAGCAGGTTTCTGTCACTGCACAGACGTCGATGTTCTCCATACTGGGGATGGCCTCGGGAGCATGCATATTGGGGTTTACACATCTGGCATTGGTCAGCATTACCCTTATGTTTCTTTCCACTTATGTTTTCTAGGGTGGTGGGTTAATCTTTTCAGCCTTGCCTATGAAAGGCTCTATGGAGGTGGCAAAAGCCTTATCCAATATCCAGATGCCCAGGGGTAACAGGTGCAAGCCATCCTAGGAACAGCTGCGTGGCTTGTCAAGCATGACATCCCAAGCAGACAGACATTGGATCCCCTTGGAATGACACCAGTAAGTGTGCCACTTGCTGTAACTGATCATTCCGTGTTTGTACTGTGGCATTATTCTTGGTAAGGGTAGGATGCTGCAAACGGTGAGTGTCATACCGGCCTGGACTACATAATCAGAGAGCTCATCTATGTCTCTTTTCATGTAGTCTAGGGAGGTACATCTCAGGTCATTCACACCAGCATGGACTATGACTGCATCATATTTCTACTTGCTTTGGGGTGACCTGCATACTTGTGTTATGTGGCGTATTGTGGCAGCCTACAGGCAGCTTACTGTACCCTTTCCCTTGTTCAGTCTGGTGTGCGGGACAGCAGTGTGTCTCGCTATGGAGTCACCTATTACAACTGTATCAGGCATGTTGTTTCTCCTTCTGGCCTGTGACTGTTTGGCACACCAGCTTTGTGTACTATGTGTTGCATGTGCTATGTTTGGAAGTTGTTTGATTGGGTGTCTGCTTTAGAGGCCTCTGTTGGTGTGCTGTGTTTGTAATTTGTGCCTCCGGGAATGATTTTCTGTGTTTATGTCTTTGGTTTGCAGTTGTGATAGGTCTATGTGGGACTGCGTTTGTGGTGTGTGTGGTTACCTTCTCATCCTGACTAGTTTTGGGAGTACTGAGTTGAGGGAGCTCAGCTTCCAGTTTGGATAGATGGTTGCATCTCTCACATATATTTGCATTTCTTGGGGGGAGTAGGGGGTTGTCTGTGTACTTGGGGCAGGTGTAACATTGCCTCAGGATTCACAAATTCAACTTGTTGTGGCTGGCCTTAGTGGATTGTATGTGTGGACATATTTCATAGTTTCATAGTTTCATAGTATAGTACTAGGCTATCTGCCCTGGGGCATTTGTAAGACTGGCCATAGTGATGTGGCTTTTGCCACACCATGAAATTGTACAAAAATGTACAGAATAAATCTAGAATACTGTGCCTCTGTCTAGTAATTGACACAATGAAGGTCCCCTTATATAATAGAATTAGTTTACTGTGCCCCTGTCTAGCAGTGACACAGATGTGACCCCTGGGGTAAACGTACGATCTCCCATCCACTCATCAAGATTTCTCTTGAAGAGAGTCAGTGAGGGGCTCTGCCTAATATGAACTGGGATCTTGTTCCAAAGCATGGAAAGCCTCTGGGTTATGAATCTATCCCTCCAGCATGTCCTATTCATACTTGTGCCGAGGTTTAAGTCTTTAGCTCTCGTGGTCCTGATGGATTTGGAGTTTTTGAAGTGGAGCATGTCCATCAGATCCTGATTGGACATGGCCTTGTACGTCAGGCAGAGATCACCTCTGAGCAGGCGGTATGCTACTGAATAGAGCTGAGGTTTCTTTAGTCTGGCAGAATAAGATATGTTGGAGACCCTTGATCCTTTTGGTGAGGTACTTTTGTGGTCTCTCCAGCTGTTGCAAATGCCGGGTGAGGTACATACCAAATGGGGCATTGTACTCAATCATGGGTCTGATGAGGGAGGAATAAAGGGGTACAATGACATCCTTGGATCTGGATGTGAATCCCTTCATGATGAGGTGTGCAAGGTAGAATGTTTTTCTAACCACTTTGGCAACGTGGGTGTCAAATGAGAGGTCACTGTCTACTTGGGTCCCTAGGTCTCTGATTACTTTTTCCATACTCAGTGGGTTGCTGTCTATGTGATAATTTGTGGGTACTTTGTTTTTTCCAAAAGGGATGACTATACATTTTTTGGCATTTAGTTTAAGGCCGTGACTACGGCACCAGTTGTCCGTTTCAGTGAGGCCTTTTTGTAGGTTGTGTGTGTCTGCTGGTGTATCGACTATGGTGCCTAGTTTGCAGTCATCTGCAAACATTGTCAGCCACAGCCCTCCCATGTTTGCTTTAACATCTGAGCAATAAATGCCAAGCAAGAGGGGTCCCAAGACAGATCCCTGTGGGACACCACTTGTGACTGGCTTTGATTCTGACATTGCTCCAGCGATTTTAACTTTATGGGTTCTGTCCTTTAGCCAGTTTGCAACCCATCTAGTGAAATAAGGGTTTACTTTTAAGCTGTTTAGCTTATCTATGATGCCTGAGTGGGGTATTGTGTCGAAGGACTTAGCCAAGTCCAGGTATGCTGTATGGACTGCTTTGCCTTCATCAATGGCTCTAGTGACTGTTTCGAAAAAGTCAACCAGGTTTAAAAGGCAGGATCTGCCCTTTATAAAGCCGAACTGGGTGGGGTCAAGTGTCTGTAGGTCTCCTATGTCTCTGTTTATGAGTTCCATAATGATTCTTTCCATAGTTTTGCAGACCAGGCTAGTTAAGCTTATGGGGCGGTAGTTTCCAGGGTCTGTAGAGGCACCCCCCTTGTGGAGTGGGACCACTGTTGCTGTACGCCAGTGTTCAGGTACATATCCCGAAGTAAGGCTAAGGTTAAATAGCATTTTTATGTGTGGGTTTAGCTCCTTTTGGAGTTCACGTAACACGTACCCCGGGATACCGTCAGGACCCATTGATGCTGTGTTTTTTGCTTTGTTTAGGGCGGTTCTCACTTGGACATCTGAGATGACAGGGAGATTACATTCAGCTGGGATAAGTATTTCTTCTTTTAGGGGTGAAGGAGGGGAGAAATTTGCACTGAACCTGTCAGCCAGAATGTTAGCAATATCTGTGGGTTCAGTGTATTTTTTGTTGTTGTGAACCAACTCTGAGCATATCTGAGGGTTTCCACCCAGGTTTCTAACATAGCTGAAGAAGGCTTTGTGGTTATCTTTAGTATCCTTAGCGATTTTTCTCTCAAAGTTTGCCTTGGATGTTTTTATGAAAGAACGTATTTTTCTGCTAATGTTGATCAGAGATGTCTTCCCTTCATGGGATTTCACTCTGACGTGCAGTAGCTTCCTTCTTTTGTTATACAATTTGTTTATGGCTGAGGTCCACCAGACAGGATGCTTATATTTGGTGGAGAGGGACTTGGATTTGTTTGGGATTGCATGATCCATGCATTCTTGGTGATGTCCATAGAAAGCATTAGTGAAGGATTCGGCATTGTGGGATGTGGTATCCACTGGCACAGTGGGCTTAAAGGATAACATCTCAGTCTTAAGAAGAGTGAAGTCTGCTTTTGAGAAGTTTTTCACTGTGGTCTTTTGTGCTGGGGGTGGAGGTGGGATATGCATATCCAGGGTGATTAGTTTGTGGTCAGATCTCTCTAGTGAGGGGTATACTTCCAGTGTGGAGCATTTTGTCCCCATGTTTGTGATGATCACGTCTAGTATATTATCTCCCCTAGTGGGAGAGGTGACTAGTTGTTCCAGTGCATTTGAATTTATGAATTCCAGGAACCTTTGGGCTAGGGTATTAGGGCTAGAATAATGTACCCAATCTATGTTTGGGTAGTTGAAGTCTCCCAGTATGATGGTATTTTGTGATACATTCATATCCTCCAATGTCTTCAGGAAGGCTGAGTGGGGTTCTTGAGATTGGGAGGGTGGTCTGTAACATGCTACCAGTTGTATAGCAGTTTTGCCTATTTTAGTTGCACCTGTATGGTCTCTGATGCTTCATGTGTTGCTACTAACCTGGAGGTGTGGGGGTCCTTTATGAATATGGACACTCCCCCTCCCTTTGTGGTTCGGCCCGGGTTTGGGGGCCGGAAAGCATGATACGAGGTATAGCCTGGTAGCACTGGGGTGCTCTCAGGAGCCTTGAAGCAGGTTTCAGTTACTGCACAGACGTTGATGTTCTCCATGCTGAGGAGTGCATCAAGTGCCTGCATCTTGAGATTTAGACTTCTGGCGTTGAGCAGCATTATCCTTAGTTTTTTTCCATTTTTGTTTTCTAAGGAGGTGGGTTTGTCTTTTGAGCCTTGCCTAAAAAAGGCACTATGGGGGTGGCAAGAGCCTTAGCCAATATCCGGAAGCCCAGTGGTGACAGGTGTAAGCCATCCCTTGCGAAGCAGCATGGCTTGTCCAACATATCAACCCAGGCAGACAGACATTGGATCCCCTTAGAATGACACCAGTACTTGAGCCAATTGTTAAAGCTGATCATCTTGTCTTTGTATTGTGGTATCATTCTTGGTGAGGGCAAGATGCTGCTCAGGGTCAGGGTCATACCAGCCTGGGCTACATAATCAGAGAGCTCCTCTATGTCTCTGTTCATGTAGTCCAGGGAGTTACGTCTCAGGTCATTCACACCAGCATGGACAATTATGGAGTCATATTTGTACTTGCTTTGGAGTGACCTGAGTGCGTGTGTTATGTGGTGGATCCTAGCTCCCGATAGACAGCTCACAGTCACCTTCTCCTTGTTCAGCCTGGTCAGTGGGACATCAGTGTGTCTGACTATGGAGTCACCTATTACTAGTGTATCAGGCAAGGTGTTTGGCCTTAAGGGCTGCGATTGGTTGACACACTGATTTATTGAAGTATGTGTTGCATGTGTTTTGTTTTGAGGTGTGGATTTTTGGATGTCTGCTTTGGGAGCCTCTGTTGTTTTGGTAAGTTTTTTATTAGAGCCTCCAAGTATGTCTTTGTGTTTTTATTTGTTTGGTTTGCAGTTGTGGTAGGTCTATGTGGGACTGGGATTGTTGTGTGTGGTTTCCATATCCTCCTGTCTGGTCATGCCAGCCCTGAGTTGAGAGAGTTCAGCCTTCAGTTTGGCTATATAGTTGCATCTCTCACATGTATTTGTGTTTGTTGGGAGGAGGAGAGGGTTGTCTGTGTACATGAGACAATTGTAGCATTGTCTCAAGATACCCAGATTGACCAGCTGAACTGGAGACGACGCCAGTAATCTACCACTCGACATGCTAGAACAGTATAAGGGAGTGGTATACCTTTAAGGGAAGAGGATATTCACAGGGGTGGTAAGTAGATGTAGTGCTTTACTTAGTACGAGAGTGCTTACTTAGTAGAGAAGTATTGAGAACAAGTGCTAGGCTTATTTTATTGCCAGACTACTGATCAGTGATTACTTCATGGTTTATGTTTGCTCTGTAATGTAGTAGCTTCCTCATTCTCTTGCATGGTTTGGTTATGGCTGGTGTCCACCATGCCAGATGCCTGCGTGTATGGCATTGTGTCTTGTTTTAATTTAGGATTGCATAATCCAAGCATTACTGGCAGTGTTCATAGAATGGTTATATCACAGGTTCTGAGGTGTGGCCCATATTTTGCACCTGCACAGGACCTTTAATGGATTCCACATCAGTTTGGAGGAGTGCAAATATTGCTTTACACATGTTTTCCACTGTGGTTTTCTGGCCAGGGACTGTGGTCAAGATTTGTATATCCAGTGTGATTACTCTATGGTCTGGTTTTACCAGTGAGCAATACACTTCTCGTCTTGCCATCCAGTACCCATGTTGCTGATTATCACATCCAGTATGCTTACCCCTCTTGTGGGAGTGGTACGTTGTTCCTGGGCATTTTGGTTTATGGATTCTATGAACTTTTGTCCTACAGTGTTGGAGCTAGTATAATGCTCCCAGTCTATGTCTGGGTATTTTCAGTCACCCAATATAATGTGGTTTGGAGGACTTGATATATTCATGTATTCCAGCATAGGCCAGGTGCAGTTCCTGGTGTTGGGATGGTAGTCTGTAGCAGGCTATAAACTGGGGGCAGTTTTAGCCACTGTTACTTGACCATGGCTAGTCCATGCTGCTTCTTGTTGTGGTACCAACATGGGGTGTGGTTATCCTTGACAATTATTGCTAGTCACCCTCCTTTTGTAGCTTGTTCCATGTTTTGAGGCTGTACAGCACAGTATGAGGTGTAACCTGGTAGTGTTAGGGTGCTGTTGTGAGCCTTGACCCAGTTTTCTGTTACAGCACAGATATCAACATTCTCCATACTGGGTGAGTTTAGACTGCATGCATCTTGCTGTTTCGACTTATCCCTTAACTTATTCTTATCCCGTCTGATACCTGTGGAGGTAGGTTTGTGTTTTGAGCCTTACCTATCCAGGGCACGCTGTGGGTAACAACAGCCTTTGCCAGTATCCATATGGCCTGCACTGATAGGTGCACGCCAGTCCTAGCAGGTGGAGCATCATGTCTTGCTCAGCATGTCATCCCAGGCTGGCACACATTGGATCCCCTTTGACTAACTGCAATACTTCATTCAATTATTGCACTTGATCACCTCATTGTCATATTGTGTAATGATGCTTGGTGAGGGTAGGATGTTAGTCAGGGTCCTCAGGTGTGCATGTAGTACATGGTGTTACATTACTTAACACATGGCATTCATGCCTCAGGTGGTGCTACAGGGCTGCCTCTGTTGGATGCGCATATTACACTTCCCTGTACATGTTTGTGAGCAGGTCACGTCATTTTAGGCATCCATGTTATTATTTGAGTGAGTCAGAGGGGGTATCATTCCTAGGGTCCCTGCTGAGCCAGTGTATGTGCCATGCATTGCCTCTTTGCCAAGGCCAGGGCATACTGGGCACGCCTCCTTCTGCCTACTGGGGCAGGCTCAGGTTGTTCCTCCTCCGAGTCACGCTCTGTCTGTGATGGCCTTGGCAATGGTGGGGGGCTGTTTGGCCCAGCCCTATGCTGGTCCAACTGCAGCTGTTTTCGCAAGATCATATTATGTAGCATAGCACATACCATGACAATTTGGGTACATGTAGTTGGTGTGTACTGCAAGGCTCCACCAGATGTGTCCAGACACCGGAACCGTGACTTGAGCAGCCCAAACACATGCTCTATTACATTACGTGTTTGTGCGTGTGCCTCATTATGGCGTTCCTGTTCAGGTGTGTGTGCGTTTCTGATGGGTGTCATCAGCCATGGCTCCAGTGCATAACCTGCATCCCCCACTAGGTGTCCGTGTGGGATGTCCCCATTGGCAAATGTCTGGTACAGCTGCGTCAAATGCCAGATGTGGAAATCGTGGTAACTCCCAGGGCAGCCAGCACACACATTCATTATTATGCCCTGGGCATCACACACGACCTGGCAGTTGATGGAGGGGAAGCCCTTGCAGTTAATGTAGGCCCTACCCCGCTCACCGGCTGGTGCTTTGATGCATATGTGCGTGCAGTCTATTGCACCCACTACCTCAGGGTATTCCGCTATTTGCTGGAAGAGACTCATATTGCTGGCCAATACCTCATGGGCATTGGGGAAATATACATGATCACCGACATGTGCTGACATGGCATCCAGGAACTGGTGCAGTACCCTGGAGGCTGATGCCTGTGATATCCCCATCATATCACCAGTTGGTCTCTGGAAGGTACCTGTTGCTAGTATTCTTAGGCCAACACATACCTTGGTTTCCACTGGGATGGGTTCCCCTCTGTTGGTTCTGTGTGTGAGGCATGGCCTGCACAGCTCCACTATTTGCTGCAGGAGGTCTCTGTCCACTCTATAGCGCTCTACTATCTCCAGCTCATGTAACCCGTGGTAGCTGACCCTGGGCCTGTACACTCTTCTCCGTCTCCTCACTGTGGGTTGTCTGGCACCATCTGCATTGTCACCACCCTCAGCAAGTCGCCTATGTCTCATCATGACAGCTATGGCAGCCCCTAAAATTTCTGCTCTGAGTTCAGCTTTTTCAGTTTTCACTTCTAATAGCTTACTCCTGTCTTGCAGTATCTCTTGAGAGAAACATCTTGCACTGCTGTTTGCAGACTTTTAAGTGTTGGGCTGAGCTACCATTCTGCCTGTGTAATTGCCTGCTTCTAATTGTTTTCACCTGCTAGCTCCAGCAGTATTCCCTGGTAGCTTCCTACTAATTCTGTTGCTTCCTTTATCCTTTATGTTTCCTCTGGGGGGAGCAGCGTGTATACCAGCATAAACATGCTCACAGTGGCTTACACGCGTGCACACACTTACACAGTTCAGAATCTGCTTATTCAGGTTAAAACGCGTGCACACCCATGCAAACAGTGTTAAACATCTCCCTACACGCTCCCACATGCTCAGACTGCCTTACACGTGTGCACACTGTCTTACTCGCGCTTTATGACACACACACGTGCACATGCACACCCAGCAAGAAACTTTGGTGTAGGCAACAGTGCACACCTTCCATTTCTTGACTTTCCCATGCTTATGTTGTGGCACTCCTCTTTCCATGATATGTGTCTGACATCTGTCATGTAACTCTGACCTCCAATGAACTGCATTTCTTTCTGCCATTCCCCCCTGTGATGTCACCTATCTCCTACTCTGTTCCTCCCCCTTCTGTAACTCTTACACTACTCAGAATGTGCTCATTTGCAATGTGACAGTGGAATTCAGTATACTAACACTCATTTGCATCAGATTGCCTACTAATGCTTAGTTACATCTCTTAGAATCAGCTTCCCCCCTTAGCAACCACTACACGGTGGCCATGTTGTTTTTGGTCTGCTGGTCCCTGCATTGAAAATCCATGTATTGCATAAAATCCACATTTGTGGGTTTATAACCTTCATTTTTATGTATTATGCAGCGCAGCCCGTTTGCGCGGGGCTGCGCTGGGTTTAAACATCGGCGATCGCCGAAAACAAAAATTATATTTTTAATATTTTTGCATCAGGTTACCTTGCCACTGGCCACATATTTGGCCACTGGCATGCTGCCTGACACATATGCACCCGTTATTTGGAGCTGACATGGCTCCATTGCGGTTTTTGCAGAAACGTACTCAGTTGTCAACTGAGTACATTTCTGCAGCTAAAACGGCTCTTACACGGGCTGTTCTGGGCTTCCTGGATCGCTAATCATCCTCATTTGCATGCTATTTGGCTGCAAGTGAGGTGATTAGCTTATCCACGCCCACTCCGTGTAAGAGACGTTTTTAACTTGTCTCTTACACGGACATTGGGCTGTTCCTGGATCGCGAAGGCTGCATGGAGTCTTACACTACTCTTAGACTCCGTGCAAGCCTTTGTGAATCCTGCCCTATAAGTATGTAAAATGTTTTAGAAACATTCAAATTGTTTTTACAAATATTTAGAGTGACACATACTCCTAAAAAATGTTTTGGAAACATTCAAATTGTTTTTAAAAATATTTAGAGTGACACATACTCCTAAAAATGTACCTACTGAAATAGGAAAACTACATTAACATTGCAGATTTTATATACAGCAATATATATGCAGAGAAATGTTCCATGAAAGGGAAATAGAAAGTGTCACTGGTGGCTAAGGATGGAGTAGAGTTTTCAATACAGCAGCAAAAGCCAAAGAGACAGGGCTGCAAAACAGAATAGAGAAGGGCTAAGGCAATACCTGAATGTAATATAATGTGAAACTCAAAGGAGGTGGGATATAGTAAAGTTGCATGATGTATCATCATGTACCAGCCCCAGATATATCAGATTGTGAGCAGTGGATCTGGTATAAAGTGAATATTATAAAAAAAGGAAAATGTGATACCCTTAGAGAAGCTGACCCAGCAAGTCAGTTATTTGATGATATGTACTCAGTTTCCTATCAAGCAGAGTCACATAATCACTCAGAGTTAAATGTGTCATAAAACACAAATAGCAAAAGAATGTAGCACATCTGAAAACTGTGAGAAATGAAAGGTAGCCCTCAAGGGATATGAACCTATGTCTTTCACACTGATGTTCTCTTCACTGCTGCAATAACAAGGAAAACCATGAAGGCAGCCAAAGTAACTGGCATAATAAAGAACACATATCAGCAGAATGTCGCACATTTACAGACTGATACCAAGAAAAGAAAGATAGGCCTCAAGGGATTTGACCCTATGCCTTTTTCATCGATATTCTCTACGTTAGTGTATTAACAAGGAGAGGCACAGAATTAGTAAGAGTAAAAGGCGTCAAGCACATAGATAAGGGGAATGTAGCATATATGTTGACTGCAAAATGAACATTGTAAAACAACATACAACTCTCAGGGGATTAGAGCCTGTCACACACTTTATTTGCATAGTAAAAGTCACTTCATGAGTACACTGAATCATTGAGTCAGCTACACTAAAGTTTTTACCATTGCTTTATTTCACATTTGCATGGTGATACCCAGTGACTCATATGCATGACCCATGGCAAGATCCATAGCACCTGACATGGACTGGACTTTATTTCTGCAATAGAATGAGGAGTGTTGTGTGCTGTTGGTTATAGATGTGCATCAGCATTGCTCTCTGCAAACCATAATGCAATATATGAACACAGAAAGACTTTTATAAGTATGGAAACTGAAGTGTAAGACAGAGATGAAATTGAGACGCAAGCACACAAAGTGAACAAATACGGAATAAGCAGGATGGAGGTAGGATAGAACATACCTCAAAAATTCTTAATTTTGAATAATCCTGGAGAATTCAGGAAGTAATTGCAATTATTTAATGACTTCAATCAGTGATGATGTGTCAGAAAAATTACACTTTTTAGGATGAACACGTCAAACAACAGGAGCCAGTCATGTTAACATTTGTCAAATACCTGGAAATGTGAAAGGTATGGGTGAGAACACTTTTTGGGAGCGAAGAGGGGGCAGATGCCTCTTATTTTTATTTATTTAGTTTTTTGAGAAGGAAAATTGAAGAAGAAAGTCAGAGAAATAAGATGTTTGTAAGAGGGAAAGGTTAAATACATCATTTATCAAACACACACACACACGAGCACACGTACACACACACACACACACACACACACACACACACACACACACACACACACACACACACACACACACACACACACACACACACACACACACACACACACACACACACACACACACTATTGTCTAGCAATATAATGCAGAGGACTGTGGCAACCAACTGCTAATGAACTTTATTCTGTCATCTGCGGTTTGATTCTGTCAGTCTTCCTTTATCTGTCGCGTGGTTCTAAGTAAGCCATTTAATCAGACAGTGTTTCTGAGTTATCTCTTAAAAGTGACGTCCCTAGGTGGTTTCCCCAGTTAGCAGTTATTAAAATACAAATAAACAGGCAAACAAACAATCCAGTGCATAAATAAATAAATCCAGTGAAAGGAATTAGTGTCTCAACAGCTGTACTGTTTATTGACAGATGGTTGAAAGGCAGACTGCCTACTTTGTTTTCTGCTGATGCCTGAAAGACAACATGAAGAAAAGAAAAGAAAATGTTGGAAAGACATTAGCAATGAGAGAAATATTACTATTATAAAAGGTGCAAAAAACTATTAGATTTATAGTTTTGAAGCAGAAAAAATACTAAAAGTGGCAACGAAAAATAACCAACCAAAAATATACTCAACAAATCCGACTCTACACAGAATGTAAAAGCTATATACTTATTAACTATATAAAGTAACACACATTCATAAGCGCGTTCATCTCTTTCAAAGAAACATCTGAAAGAAGGGTATGTTGGATATATGGGTATGTGCCTTTAAGTGCTAACTGAGGTAGTTACTGTGATTAGTATGTCATGTGATACACAGAAGATCCAAATAATACAGCTGAAGTGTAGATTTCCCAGATGTTTGGGCACATCTCCTGTCTCTGTGTGTTACTTATGAAGTCTTCTGACAAGCCAGTTCCTAATGCCTCTAGTATAACTTTATATGCTGTTTAGTTATAGGTCATACAATGCATTTACGCTAATTAACCTATTTACATGCTGTTTAGTTATAGTTCATACAGTGCATTTATGCTATTCAACCTATTTATGTGTTGTTTATTTTTAGGTCACACAATGTATTTATGCTGTTCAGCCTATTTATGTGCCATTTTATTATAGGTCAAACAATGCGTTTATGCTGTTCAACCCATTTATGTCCTGTTTAGTTATAGGTAACGCAATACTTTTATACCATTCAGCCTATCAGTATATCCTTCCTGAGTGCTTTGTACATGTTTCTAGTGTAATGTATACAGTTTTCCTTTGTTGTCATTTTATCTAAAAATGTCCACCTTCCATAATCAACCTGTAGTGTCTGCAGGGTGGTGCTTCTGGATGCATTAGTCTTTACTCACAGCACCATCAAAGTTATCTCCCATGCAGTGCATTTGTAGGACACACATTTCTGCTTTGTTGTGTGTCTGTTCCTCTCACTGACCACCTTGTATGTTTCATTGTGAATAGGAGAAGACCATCAGTGCTATATGCCACAGCACCATTGGAATGTTTTCTGTACTTTTACTATATTGTGCACTGTTTACAGCATTTGGTATGCAGTATGGGCTGTGTCACTGCCCATGAATCATAGTGTCTTGGATATGTGAGCAAGGTGTCATATGCAACACATCTCACGTACTATGGGGACTATGAGTCTAAAGCAATACCATTTCCACTTCAAAACTAGTTTTATCGTATTCTTTTTTTATTTTATGCATATATACATTTTATATATGTATATATATATATATATATATATATATATATATATATATATATATATATATATATATATATATATATATATATATATATATATATATATGTGCATTTGCCTTCTGTGCCCTCTGCCACTGATATCCTCCCTTCTCCTGTGAAGCATAACCTGAACGAATGGATAAGCAGTCATAAATACACTCTGAGTCTGGCCTCTCAAGCCCTCATGAAAAAGTGTAGAAACTTGGTATGGAGTATTTTTTTTGATGGGTACTTATGATTTGACTCCCTGTCCCTCTTTTATGGGGTCAGAACTAGGTATTAAATCATGTATATGTATAACAACAATCTGGGATCTTGTGGCTAAGCCTTCAAATGGTCCAACATCTTAATAACTTAATAATAACTTATGAACCTATAAACTCATTGGTTCCTTTCTGGCAATATTGGCAAGGCCCTGCTGTAAACCTTGAGACAGGTAACCACTCCTTCTCAAGGGAAAGAATGCCCTTACTGGCTACACATATGGTGCAAGCAATACACCTACATTCAACAAGGTGAGACTCGAGATGCAGGCATAACATATGTGGCTTAAGGATATGGATTTTTAGGATTAAGGGGAGAAAGCACCCTATCTGGGTGTGGAGAGTGTGTGTGTGTCTGTGTGACATCATGAACATCAACATACAGAATGACAATGACACTCCCAACCCCCCCCCCCGCTATTAAGTTAGCAAGTGAAAACCTGCTCATAGTTTCTTCACCAGTCAGGCACCTTATTGAAAGTTCAATACTCAGTGGTGCAAATCTGAAAACTGAGAAAAAAATGGGTGTGAACAATAAGCTGAGGAAAGTTGCTATTACATATGAAAAGCATTGCACCCCCAGTCAGATGAGCCATGCTCCTACATAACCACTACTTGTATATACTAACTCTGAGATCGCTGTATGCCAGATGGAAGGAAAATCCATAAGATAAAGCTATTTTGGACTTAGTATACATTTTTGTCTAATTTCCACAGTTCTAATTATCACATTTTACAGTCCTCAAACTTCCAAAGGGAACCCCAATGATCTTCATTGGGAAGTACCTAAATGTAAAATGCACAACCCTCCCATCAAGAGATGGAAGGCCTGAAGAAAGCCACTTCATCTGGCTCCTCTATTATCCAGGTCACAAAATCGAACTTGAGTTGCCTGGGTATGTGAAGGTACCAAATAACTTTCACATGAAACTGTTCTTAAAAGAATAGCAATCTCCTTTGATGCACAGAAAGACATGTACATGGGAGACTAGGAAATCAGGGTCCTGCCTTCTCAAATTAGAAAATGCATGATTTTTGAGTTTTCCTTCACTAAAAGCAACATTATTGTAACAATCATAGAACAACCACTGACCCATTAAAAATGAACTCTACCACATTATTTTTGCTAGGATCTCCTGACTACTTCTTTATGACATTTCATATTAGGTGCAAGTTCCTAATTCCATGATAGAACTTTCTACTCACAACACATCTTCTACTTTTTTATATTTTCATAATACTGTCAACACTTTCTAATATTAGACAGGAAGCAAATCAACAGATACGTACAGAAGAACATTAAAGATTTTCGAGCAGATTCATTAAATCCTACACAGTCCTCTAAGGCTACAAATACAGTATGCAAGAGTTCTACCCTGTAGCACACTAACCTGAATTACTGGGTGCCATAGATTGTACACATATAGAAATCAAGGCACCACCCAGTGAACAGGGAAGGATCTACATAAATACAAAGGGCTTCCACTCCGTTAACTACCAAGTCATGTGTAATGCTAAGGGAATCATCTTGAATATGTGTGTGCTGGCAGCCCAGGCAGTTACCATGACTCACATATCTGGCACACCTCCCAACTGTATCAGATGTTCACTAGGGGGGATATTCCACAGGGTCATTTACTGAGGGATGAAGGTTATACACTGGAAATGTGACTGATGATGCCCATCAGAAATGCACACACACCTGCTGAAGAATGCCATAATGAGGGACAAGCTCACACCGGAAATATCATAGACCATGTGTTTGGACTACTGAAGTCACATTTCTGCTGCCTAGATACATCTGGGGGAGCCCTGTAATACAATCCACATAAATGTACTGAAATCTTCACCATCTTTGCCATGTTTCACAACATCAACCTGAGAAAATAGCTTCAGCAGGATCAACAAGGAGAAGGGACACACAGCCACACACAGGTGAGGAGTCAGAGGCAAATGTAGACATGTTCAATATGCCCTCACATTGCCAACAGGCAAAGGATAGCACACTCACTCACCACCTAAGTGGCTAAAACCTTCTTCCTATGCACATACATATAGTAACATTGATGCCAGGTAATGCTCACAACCTTTACCTACCCATGTAATGGCTGTGTACTCTTAGTCTCAGACAGACTCAGCCCTGAACTAAAACTGTATCAGCTGCTGGATTTACAAGGTAAGTGTTGAACCTGGAGTGTTAAAGCAGAATTTTGTAATAATACAAATGCATGGTGTACCCTTTCATGTTGTTACTTAGTAATGTTAGTAAGTTAAATTGGGTGATTTGTACAGCAATGACTTTAACATGTGACAGCAGAGGCATATGTGAATACATGTGTCCTCTATCATGTAATAGGCCTCAGGCATCAAACATTCACACATTCATATCTCTCAAAGGTATTGATGGTCACCAGATGTCCTCATTTTGTCCTCATACTTTCTACTGGAAAATCATTAAAGAGAGACGTTAGGAAGTAATGAAGACGCATTTCAGTTTCAAACTTCACAACCTTAAGAAGGTTCTTAAAAATACTGATGCAAAAAAATGTTTTGATTCTATCAACTGCCTAACTTTCTAAGAACAAAATATGTTAAAAGTACAATTAGCAAAACAGCATCACAAACACAGATATACTAAGCACTAAGCTAGCTATGCAACTTGAGCATCAGACACAAAGCTTATGTATCCCTGAATCAAAAAAATAGAAAATAAGGATATGTCAGAGTTATCATCACTTGCACCGGGTATTGTGAGGGGAGGCAGGAGGCCTAGGCTAACATAAAATTTAGTGAGTGCATGTGAGTAAGAAAGAAAATCTGGCAGGCATTTGGGTAAAGTAACAAATGGCCACTGAGACAGAATGAGCCTTAAGCTTCAAGGCTGAACCATGTAACTGTTGTGTGTGTGTGTCTGTTTAGGCCATCCAGGTGAAATTAGTGTGTGAGTGTCTGCAAGAACACAGCCAAGCTCTGTGCTAGCTCTACATCTTGGTATGTTGGACAGGTGTGAGCTGTGCATGGTAGAGGTGGCAATTAATCATTTTCGTACCTACCTCTGCCAGAAGTTGCACTGGCACATCCATGCCCACAATCAGATGCACTGCTGCTACTTGAATGTGACTAATGTCTGCTGGACGAGCTCCCGTTATGAGAATACCCAGGACCACAACCCATGGCCTGCCACATGTGGGTGTGGACACCACAACCACTGATGGAGCAGTCAATGTACTGCCACTACAGGAGCGTGATTTGGCACAACCACGTCAGCTAACATCAGATGATATGGCAGACCTATGTCCATGTGGATGCTGTCCCTCTCCCAGAAGACAATCTATCACAGACACTGCCCATTCCAACATGTCATTCATCTGATCCTTTGAATCAGCAACATGGTGGAGGCAGTCATGCACAACCCTATGCATTTCTCTGGAGGACCTATGGGAATGTGCCTGCATCTCCATGATGGCCCTAAACGTACACTGAGTGACACGGGAAGACACACCTGGATTGGGTGGAGGAAGGACAGCAGGCATTTTCTGATCACCCCTAACAATCCTCCTACATGGCATCTTACCCAAACTTTGGCTACAGCCAGCATCAACAGGCACTGAAGCTGCAGTAGCAATATTACCATGATTGAGTGTCTCACCTACCACCTGTCCAATATCTGAATGATTACTGGAATGGGTTGGCATAGGCTTACTGGCTGTGTCTGATGGAATTACAGGGGATGGGTGAATGTCAACTTCATTGTCGTATTCAACCTCTGCATCCCCTGACTGTGTCTCTATTTGGCCATCATCATCATCAGAATCTACTGATTCTCTGACATCAGGTGGTAGGAGTCCCACACTTCCACTGTCAGGATCACCTATGATAATAAGTAACAAACAAAGGAAAAAAATAATACCTACACTACTATATATTAACATATTTTTCTTACTGAAATTTCAGCATGTCTAATGCATAGCTGAAAAATACAAGCAAACCTTATCAAGATCATTAGACTTCTGTGCTGATAAATCCCAAAGTAATATTTTCTCCTGTGTTATCCACATAAACAAGTGTCCTCACTTTCAGGTTCTCTAGCTTCATGGTTCCCTTTTTATAGTGTAGATTCGTGGCTGTGTGTATAGTGAAGATGCAAATGAGGTGAGAAGTCATTAGAATTGCTGAATCCCAAATAACTGGCTCCATGTTGCACATGTAAACATTGAGACACTATCTCATTGTTTATTTCTAATGGATTGTAACAGTGAATGACTACTGGTAGGGAGAAGGAAAATACAACAGCAATTCAGACTCGCTTACTTCCACTGGGTGTATCAGCCAGGTTAGGCTTACAAAGTGTAGAGGTAATTGTATCAAGGTTTTATATGTAAGTAAACAGTACATATTTCACAGTTTCTCTTCAGTAACATCCACCCTTCCCTTCATTTCTTGACAACTGTATATCACTGCCATTTAATATCCTCACACATTTTAAGGACAATGATACAGAATGCCTTACAGACTGCATGTCAGAGATTACTGCTCAGATAAGACAAGAATGAGAAACAAACACAGTGAGATAAGACAGTGCTGCATTTTTACAAGCAATAGTCATACATGGTTATGTGATCACTCAATGCACCACATCTGAAATTTGTACATGTACTGTCATATGTTTTGTTAGTACTGTGGATGATGTTACAGTTGGTTGTATGCACAGTGATTCTTCATTCTCTGCTGCAAAGCTGTTTGTGTGGCAAAGAGGGATAAGACACCCTTACTATGCTTTGAATGTTCATTGGACTAAGAATTCAATCCAGACCTCTGTAAAAATATTTCATGTGTACCAACATAAATTTTGTAGTGTTGTTTGTTTAATAGATTTATTTCCTTCATATCTCCTAATTAGAAAATTATATTTGCTTCTTTTTTCATAAAATTAATGTCTATTGTTCTTTATCCAGTATGTCTCCAAATTTTTCTTTTGTTTTTCTTAATGCCAGTGCCTGTGCAATGTGCAGCTTAGCGCAAACAAGGGAAATGGAGAAACACAATGAATGTCATGTTTAGCTGTGCTTATTTTCTTTGTGTGATGCTTAGCAGTGCATGAACCTGGACTAGTGGCCCACACAGGAAACAGACATAACACATGTGGGCAGGGTGTAGACAGTGTAAAGGTCAAAAAGGATACATTGCTGGAGTTTTTGCTCTCCATTGCACACTGGTTAGCAAGGTTCACCAACATCTACAGCCATTGAACATCTGCAGACAATAAGCAGTCAACAATTTCAAAACAGATACATTCTACTAATTCTGTTGGTTGCCATGCAAGTATGTTAAGCAGAGTTGTGAGATGGATAACATACAGAACTTAAGAATTAATAGGGAATTATTCAACTATTACTTTATTATTTTTTAACTATTATTATAAAGTATGCAATTATTTAAGTGGAGTTGCGAGATGGATAACACGCAGAACTTATGAATTAGCAGGGAATTATGCAACTATTACTTTATTATTATTTTTTAACTATTATTATAAAATATGCAATTGTTTAAGCATTCCTGAAGCAGCAGGTGTAAGTGTAGGGCTGTAATACAGATGATCCTAGGTTCTAATACATCCTGGGTTCTAATACAGGAAGTGAAACATATTTTACTGCTGTGACAGTCCAGTTTATAGTAATGAACAGGAAAACATGCAAGTGTTATTTCAATATTCCTGTGGCAGCAGGTATAAATGCAGTGCTGTCATAGACATGTTCCTGGGTTCTAATACATGAAATTCCAGACACTTTTACTGTTGTTCCATTTCACATTAAATTAAATATCACTTATAACACTTTATACATAATTATAAATAGTGGAGCTAATATGAATTACATGTATGAGTGATAAGATGCCCTTACTGTGTTTTGAAGGTTCAGGTGTATGACTGAGGTTATACTTTCTACTGTGTTTCTTTAAGTATAATTCTGCTAGTTGGACTTGGATGGCCTCCACACTTAAATAAGACACATGCACAAATGAATGCATATTCAAGGACCTTGTCAGGTCATACACACATACATGGTTAACACCTCCATCTGTCATCTGTATTTATGAATGATTCATGACTATGCCTGAGAAACAATTCTTCTGCAGCAAAGACAGAAAATCAATGCTGTAGAAGAACATGGTTTGTCCCTTATGCAGAGGTTTGAATCCCACACTGTAAAAATCAATTTAGCAGTGTGTAAAGAAAAGCATGTGTCAAGTCAGGAGATTCATGCCCCCAGTGCATGTCAGCAAAGTAAAATCACCCAACAGTTACAGCAGCAGACACCCCTCAAATTAATGTCAAGTGTTAGATTAACCTTCCAATTTCAAAATGTCTTTCCTTTTTGTTTGACACTGTTGCTCTCAGCTTAACATTGTGCAAACATGGCTGGCATCATTTCTCGGGTTTATGCACTATCAGTAAAAGTGATAGTAATTGGAGGGAAATCCTCATTTGCTATTGCTATTGCTTTGGGATTAGACATGTCTGGTATTAGAGGGGAAGGCATCCAATTTAGGGCACAGAGGTGGAGTGTTCAGGAGTCCAGAATATTTGTTGGATTCCTGGTAAAGTGCCACAGCCAAAACCTTTTACAGGGGGACTATTCTGGCTCTCAGTACAAGTCTGAAGCTTGAAATAGTCTGGCCAAGGCCGTATCCAGTGTGACTAGCATCCCACACACTGGAGAACAGTGTAAGCGCCACTTCAATGACCTAAAAAGGTGCAAGGGGGACACATTAAACAGTGGTTGGATGAGTTTCAAATGAGTGACATCCCGAATTTGTGTAAGTATGTTAATAAAGAGAATTTATAATACATAGAAAGCTAAGTATAGACAAGACTGATATGCATAATGCTCTTCTCTTCTGTTCTTTTCACAGCTAATCCTGAAATAGTGGTGAATATTCAGGCTCATGCTGATCATCTGGAGAGACTAAGGGAAGCAAGCAGTATGTATACAGCACAAGAGAAGTATTATTGTAACTTTAAAAGTTACAGATATATGTTTTTTTTCCTATATTGTAGTAGCAAAGTAAGCATGCATATCCTAACTGTAAAAGCAAGTGTGCATACATAAGTCTGCAGAGCAAACCAACTTTAAGAATCAAGTGTAAGACTATAGTCAGATGTGGGCTTAAATACCATGAGTAGCAACTATCCAATACTGCAGTTCTTTAATAATATTACATAAATTAAAATCTGTATAAGTGGCATAAATGTCTTGCTGTTAACTGTAATCTGCATAATTGGACCAAGCATATGTGCAATATATGCATATTGCAAGGATTACTTTGAGCAAGCCGTAATTATAGTTTGTAGTTGTTAGGAAGTATACTTAAATGTAACACTTCAGATAAAATAGTTGTATAATTGTGACAATGCATTGTATGTCACATACAATGATACTAATTGTATCTATTTTTTTCTCTCACCCCAACTCATCTCTTTTTTATTTTTCTTTTATGTGTCATCAAAATGTCTCCATGTCATCCATCTGTAAAAAAAAAAATCACTAAATGCTTCACAGCACAGTGAGGGAGCCCATCCCCAGTGGGTCAGCCTATCCCTGCTCCACTGGCTGCAGCACCAATTCCCAGCACATCTGAAACCCAACCTGGCAGTACTGCCTCTGCTGCCCCTGCACTACCTGTGCCCTCAGGTAGCACTACCTTGCAGCTGGTGTTGTGGTACCTTCCAGGAGTACTGGTGTAGGTGGGTCTATATCACCAGATCGAATGTTTAGGTTATTGAACACCTAAACATTGAACTGGTAAGACCTAAACTGAAAACTGCAAACAGCATAGGGAAAGACTTCCGTTGGCCACAAATAAAAACAAAACAAATTTAAACCCAAACAAAGTGGGGGGGCTTCACCCCCACACCTGCCAACTCTACCCCCCACCTTTCTAACTAAATATACCAACTCTGAGATTGCTGTACATTAGACAAAATGGCAAAATCTGGCTAACAGCCAAGGGAAATATTTCCCTGCATTAAATTGGCCTTTAGTGGTTTTCTGCTTTCAGTCTTACCAGTTCAATGTTTAGATGTTTGATAGCGTAAACATTCAATCTGGGGATATACACCCAGTGTAGGGGGGATTTCATCACCCACCAGGAGATGCCAGGGTTGGTACATAAGATCATGCAAAGCACCATTGGTGTATGTCTATGCCAGATGGAGAGGCTGCTTTCCCTCATGGTCCATAGGAAGTGAAGACATCAAGCACTCTAGCAGCCAGTGGAGTAAGGGGACAGTGATAACAGTCCTGGTGAGGACAAGCTTCTCAGTGGCCCCATGTTTGCTATACATGAACTTATGTTGTCTGTTCACTCACCCCAATCATGGTGTCCCCCAAACTTTTGTGTCACCATCCCTGTCTCTCATGTTTTTGTCCTGTTTGTTTTTATTTACTTCTTCACCTACACAACTTACCTGATCTAGAAATATCAACATCCCTTACCCAGCATTTCTCTTACTGAAGTAAAAAAAAAAAATTGGCACCTGTCCCATAAAAAATATTTTCCCATACATAGCTCTCCATTTTGCTCACATGTCTTCTTGACAACTTGATTTGGTCCAGTTGGCTATACAGCATGATTGCATTGTTGTCACCCATCATTGTGGAGGTGACAGTCCAAATTCAGCTAATATTCTGTATATATTTTCATTTTGCACTATTGAAGAAATTAATAGCTATGTTCTTTCCTACCTCCCTCCTGCACATTCTTATATTGCTTTCCCTTTGTTCTTCTCCCTGCTTGCCATCCATTTCACCACTTTTCTATCTACCTAATTTTAACAGCTATAATCTGACAAAAACACAGAACCACACACAACACACATAAGTGCCAAAAAAAAAAAAAAAAAAAAAAAAAACACAAAAACAAACAATGGAATTCTTCACTTTTTGGTCTCTGTACCAATGCCAAGTGATGGTAAATGACTCTTTCTTGCTGTAGTTGCTGTAGTTACCTCTGTGCAATGCTGTTTAAACATGCTGCATTATGTCAACACACAGTAACATACACTGAATGTAGTATAAATATTTCTTTCCTTGCATTATCACTACTTATTTAAAAGTATTACATACCCCTGGATTTGAACCCTATATCACATGGGTTCAAAAAGAAATGTGTCATTGCATTTATACCTGCTGTCACAGAGTTAGCTAGGCAGCAGGTATGTTTCATGCCCTCAGTACTGAGAAGTCTAAGAATTTAAGCATTGAGTCTCATGTTTGTGCACTTCTTAACTACATGCAAACAGGGAAAGCAATAGAAATGTGTATCTTGCATGCACAAACACTTTGCCAACTATCACTCAAACCTGCTGCATGGCAGTATACTATGCAAAGAAGACAATAGCATGTATTACTTTTATTTACTGTGCATTGCGTGTTCATGACATGAAACTACATATGCAAACAGAAAAAAATGAAAGTCCTATCTAAGAAAATGTCACATATTTACAATGCAGTCATCTGTTACCTCCTCATGCACTGCAACCCTGGTCTCTCAGTACTTGTTCACAAATATATCAATCACACTACATAAATTAATAACAAATGTCTTATATGCCATGCGCATCTTTAAAATGACATTATGCATTTAGATTTTCCAATACTTATAGCAATGTGGACACCTGTTTGCATATATAGTTTGTAAAGCTGTCTCTTAAAGTATACTGCACATTGGAACACAACCACCAAACACTACACATTGCACAATTATCAATATGGTAACATGTAGAGTTTGAAATATCTTGACAATTGAACATTGCTAGCTATCTGTTTCATGCAGGCCTCCCAACATCTTCTCTCCAACATCCACTGCTGATGCCATCTACTGTAAGTTGTCCTGCAGCCGTGTAAAAGTCAGACTTGTGCTGTGGTGCTTGTGTAAAGTACTGAATTCTGTAGTCAGTGTGCTTAGATAGGAGTTCTATTCTCACTGCAGTCAACTGTGAGGTCTGTGTGTGCCTATCTAGTCAGAGGAGCATAAGTGCGTATCTGACAGTTACCACTACAATCACATGGATTGCCAATATTTTGACACTTGCACATGCCTACATATCCATTTCATGCAGGCCTCCCAGCATCTAATGCTGATGTCATCGCTATAAGCTGTTGTGCAGCATTATAAAAATGAGACTTGTGCCATAGTGCTTGCGTAAAGTAGTGAGTTCTGCAGTATGTTTACTTAGATAAGTAGGGGTTCTGTTCTCACTTCAGTCAAAGTGTGTGTGCGTGTGTGTGTGTGTGTGTGTGTGTGTGTGTGTGTGTGTGTGTGTGTGTGTGTGTGTGTGTGTGTGTGTGTGCAGTTGATTGACATTAGAGAGAACATTTTACACCAGCATGTGAGACACTGCTATTACTATTTTCTCGACATGAGACACTGCTGATGTCATCACCTATAAAGTGTTGTGTGACACTTCCCAAGTCATCCTTGAGCTGTGGGGCTTGCCTTAAATACAGAATTCTGTAGTTGTACTTAGGTAGGAGTTCTGTTCTCATGGCACTCATCTGGGGTTTGTGCGTGTGTTTGTGCACTTGCTTGACATTAGAAAGAGCATTTTACACCAGCATGTGGGACACTGCTATTACCATTTACTCCCCACCAGACATTGCTGATGTCATCATCTATAAAGTGTTGTCTGACACTCTGGAAGTCAGATATGGGTTGTGGTGCTTGCCTTAAATACAGAGTTCTGTCATTGCTGTACTTAGGTAGGGGGTCTGTACTTACTGCAGTCAACTAGGGTGTGTGTGCTTCTGCACTTCCTTGACATTAGACAGAACATTTCACACCAGCATGTGGGCACTGCTATTACCATTTTCTCAACAGCAGACACTGCTGATGTCATGACTTATAAAGTGTCTGGCACTCTCCAATTCAGACTTGATCTGTGGCACTTGACTTAAATACAGAGTTTTGTAGTTGGTGTATTTAGATAGGCAGAGGTTCTGTTCTCACTGCAGTAAGCTGGGGTGTGTGTGTCTTTGCACACTTAATTGACATTAGAGAGAGCATTTTACACCAGCATGTAGGAAACTGTTATTACCATCTTCCTCACATATCATCTATAGCTGATTTGTGGATTTGCAGTATTCCCATCATGGCAGGGTCACAGATTGGCCTGTAGGCCAGGCACGAGTCACTTCATCCTACATGATAGAGATTACAGAGACAGGGCTTTCAGTTTATCCATATACATTATGACATGGTTTGTAGGCTTAGGTTCATAGATAGGCTATTGGCCCTGGGGCCTATACAAGCCCATCAAAAAGGTACCCTGGCTTTTGCACCCAAGAAAATTATTTTCCTGTGCCACTGTCAAGCAGAGCCACAGAGGTGATCCCCGGGGTGAATTTCCTATTTCCCATCCAATCATCAAGATTTTTCTTGAAGAGTGCTATAAGGAGCTTTGTTTGATATAGATAGGTAGTTTATTCCAGACTATGGGAAGTCTCTGGGACAGGAATCTATCCCTCTGGTATGTTCTGTTTATTGTGGTGACAAGGTTTAGGTCCCTAGAGTGTGTAGCTCAGAGGGATTGGGATTTCTTTAAGTGGAGCATGTCCAACAACTTTGGGTTTGACATAGCTTTGTATGTAAGGCAGAGATCACCTCTGAGTAGGCGATATGCGACAGAGTAAAGCTGGAGTTTTTTGAGAATGGCTGTGTAGGGCATCTGTTTGAGGCCGTTAATCCTCTTTGTGAGGTATTTCTGTGGCCTTTCCAGTTGTTGTAGATGTCTTGTGAGGTACATACCAAAAGGGGCATTGTACTCTATAATGGGTCTAATGAGTGATGAGTAGAGGGGATCAATAACCTCTTTTTTTCTGGATGAAAAACCTTTTGTGATGAGGTGTGTCATGTAGAAGGATTTCCTGACTACTGTGGCAATGTGATTATCAAAGGAGAGACTACTGTCCATCTTTGTCCCAAGGTCTCTTATCACACTTTCAGTGTTAAGTATACTACCGCCTATGTTGTAGTTCATGGGTACAGAGTTCTTACCAAAGGGGATGACAATGCACTTTTTGGCATTGAGCTTGAGGCCATGGCTTTGACACCAGGCATCTGTCTCAGTGAGGCCCTTTTGTAGGCTGTCCACATTATTAGGAGTTTTGATTATGGCTCCTAGTTTGCAGTCATCTGCAAACTTCCTTAGCCAAAGACCTTCTGTGTTAGCCTGTACTTCAGAGAAGAGGACCCAGGACTGAACCCTGTGGTACTCTACTTGTCACTGGTCTGAAGTCGGATTTGGAGTCTGATCTGAAGTCGGATTTGGAGTCTGGTGCTGTATTTTCTTGGTGAGAAACCTATGTGTTCTTTCCAGCTGTTGCAGTTGTCTGGTGAGGTACATACGAAAGGGAGCATTATACTCTATTAGTGTTCTGATGAGGTTCAAGTACAATGCAGATCTGGATACAATGGCCTGACTTATGAGGTGCACAATGTAGCACTTCCATACCACAGTATACACTTGGTGGTCAAAGTTCAGATTGCTATCTACATGTGTTCCCAGGTCTTGCACCACTGAGTTTCAGCACAGGGGGAGTGTTGTCAATGCTGTAATTAGCAGTGGATTCCACTTTGCTGTAGGTCGAAATAATGACACATTTTGCAAGTATTTGTAGACTGTGTGGCTTTGGCACCAATCATTTGTCTGTGTTAGCCCCTCCTGTAGTATGTAGACTGTTGCCAGCCATGAAACCATGCTTGTTTATGTTTAGACATGGTGTGTGGCACAAATATGTAATCATCTCTGCTGCTCACTGTGCAAACATGTAAACTCTGTGTAGGCTTCACGTGAAGCCTACACAGAGTTTATTGAATCCCATTGTTTATTTTGCTGATGAAAGTGTATTAGAAATAAAACTGCACTCACTAACATTTTTCATTCTCTGTATTTCTCACCTGTCACATTCTCCCATCTGTTGCTGTAAAGCATCACCCAAACCATAATATTTTATATGACTGGACAGTAACTACAAGTTTTCAGATGAATGGACACACTTTCACTTGTTATCCAACACTTTTTACATGCTGTTTCTTTCTGTCCCCGACATGAAAGTACAGTTGTATAAAATCTTACCATAACAGTACATGCCCTTCTCTTCTCTCTTGCAGTATTCTTTACCTAAGGGATCTCATTCAAAGGATAGCTCAATGCTCGACCAGTAAAACAAAAGCTTTCAGATCTTGTAGGCATTGTACATCATAACAGTACCTGTCCTCTTCATTCTTGCAGTATTCTTTACCTAAAGAATCTCGTTCCAATGATAGCTCAATGTCTGACCAGTAAACCAAAAGCTTTCAGATCTTATAGGCACTGTACATCATATGTATGCTCCCTGTGAAGACATAAAGTATAAAAGTGATGTATCAATGCAATCAGTCAGAACTGAAAAAGCCCCAGGAGGAATAGAATACCATCCGGGACCAACAGGAATGCATGCATCCAGTGGGAAAAAAGGAAGAAGGGCGAAGGACCCCTCAGCCACTAGGGCAACTAGAATGCAGGGCTAGAGTCAGGACAGAAGGTGAAGGAGAGAGGGACCAAATACTGCAACAGTGAAGAGAAGGAATCAACTGTTATGGTAAGATTTTACAGAACTGAACTGTGTCCTTCCATACTGCTATTGCAGTATTCTTCTCTTAAGGGAGAGTACAAGAGCTCAGGAGGAAGCCTGAGAGGAGGAAGGCACAGAGGAACTCTGCACAAACCCATGAAAGTTAGCCGTGACAAAGTCTGATTACATTGAAGCCTACAAAAGGCAATGACAGGAGCAAGACATATGGTGAATACCCTTGGGAAAGTAGAAAGGCAATGGGCAAAGCAGAGAACTGATAGTGCAAGGAAGAAACAGAGAAATGTAAAAATTTCCTGAATAGAGGATGAATGTGAATGTATGCATCCCTGAGATCCAGACACACTAGAAATGGTATTTTGAGAAGCATAAGAGAAAACAGGTTCTGAAGGACAACATCTGAAAAGAAGGATTCTTGAGAACATTGTTGAGTCAAGAAGGATTCACTATTGGCTTCCAGATGCCCTCTTCCCAGGGAATCAAAAACATTCTGGAGTAAAACTCCTTCCCCACCTGGATGAGGGGAAGTAACTGAACTGTGCTCTGATCCAAGAGAGATTACAACACCTCTGGAAAATGAGGAAGTAGTTTTTCAGGAGGTTGAGGAATGCTAAGAAAGGGAGGAAGGGACTTCCAAACCATAAAGTATCCCTAATGGATAACTGACAGAACCTACAAATTTGAGGTTATCTGAAGCCAATTTGGAAGAGACAAGGGCAGGCAGAGGGAAAAGGAGACCTGGCTGAGGGTAAGGAAGGCCAAATGCTAAATAGAACTAGGCTTATCCTAAAGAAGGCTTCTGGGAGGAGGGAGCCTGAGTGAACTTAGTAGGAGGAACATGCCTAAAACCATTCTTACCCTAATGAGAGGGACAAGTCTGTCTATGAACAAAGGCAGACTTAGAAGGATAATTCCTTTGGAACTTGGGAATAAGGGAGACAAAGATATGCTTAAGTTCCTACACGGCCTTGCCCTTATCATGGAGAGACTTAAATAATTCAGTATCAGCAGCAGTCCCAGAAAGGCTCTTATTATTCAGAGATGCTGCCAAAGGTTTGGCCTTGATATCTTCAGCTAAGCCTGAAGACATAGCCAGGAATAATGTCTCATCACTGAACTGAAGCAGCAGCCATTAAAGAGGCATCAGCTGCATCATAACTGCACTTTATATAGTGATGGACAACTTGAAACATAGACTCCAATAAGGACAGGGCAAAAACGTTCTCTTCAAAATCAGAGAGATCAGATACTACCTTAGAAACCTGGGAAAGTGGGGCCATAACACACCTAGTCATATGAGTCTGGTAGTCAGTGACCCTAAAGGACATCATGGCAGCCATATAGACTTTCTTGTCCAACTTTCCATTGCTTGACTGTCCTCATCAGACGGAAGGAGCTTAGTAGATGGAAACAGCTTAGATGGCTTGTCAAAACTGAAATCATGGAAGGATCAGCAAAAGGACACTTATAAAGAAGTCTACAGTTCACAGGCACCTTATAAAACCTATCAGGTTCCTTAGAGGCAGGAGGCTGTAATGGCTGTGGAAAAAGTGTCTAGCAGAGCAGCCAAAAAGGAACAGCTGATGGTTTAAGAGATTCCATTTGAAGGAGTGCATAGTACCTCTTTTAAATATCAAAGACCTGGGAAAAGTCCCACTTGAAATAATCCATCATATAGGCAATAGTATCTACAAAGGACAACTCTTCCAGGGTGAGTCTGGACTCAAAAAATCATCTTCCTCTGACCCTAGTCCAGGAGGGAAGGAATTTAGTAAGAATAAGCCAGGAATTCTACTCCAGAATCCAAATCCTCTTCTGAAGAATCCAATTCTGTTGACCTATCAAGAGAAGTAGAAGACTGAGGAGGGACAGGAACATTACACCCCTTGAGGAGGCTTGAAAGCCATTAAACCATTAAATACACCCTAAGTGAAATCCTGCCATTCATGCTGGGGATCCATAACAACAGGGGAAATATGCTTAGTTTTCTGTTTCTTTTTCTATGAGATGTCCACCAGGAAAACTCTCGGAGGGTCAGATCCATGATGCAACTCAATAATGGTGGTAGGAATTTCTTCCCTCACTAAAATCTGAGAAATCCCTCTTGGTTCCTCAGATACTATCAGTTGGGGTTCCCCCTCATCAATAGGTGTCGATATTGGAAAAACCTCTGAGGACATAAGAGAATTTGAATTCATGCCTTCCTCTGATGGGGTCACAGCAGAGAAATCCAAAAAGCACCAGACATTCTTCAGGGATTTCACTAGCCTCTACAGAGATGTCCAAGGGAAGCTGGACAGCAACTGGATTGGGCCTAACTTTTTTGGCCTTTTTCCTGGCAGATGGCTGGCCCTCAGGACAGCAGGATTCCACCATAGCACCTTGAACCAACAGCCTAAGTCCTTGGTTCTCAAGAAATATAGACAAGGAGGATAACTGACTACATAGGGTCTTAGGCACAAATGCCTGGCTGATAGAGCACTGTGTATGATTGTGGGAAGCACCCAAAAAAAGGCAATGATCATGATGGTCTTTATGGGGAATCTGCCTCCCACATTGACATTTCCCTTTCTGGATGGCATGAACACAATACCAATGTAGTAAACAATAAGAGAAAGCCCGACAATGGAGCACTTATCTGAAAAACATCTTGGTAACCAGCACAACATAAGAGTGTTCTGACTGATGTAGGATTATGGAGTTCAAACTGGCAGCAAAGAAATTCTGAGTGATTTTGTCTGTACATTGCCTTAATGCTCTACTTCTTGCGTGGAGAGCATACGTGTGACATATGGTGCCTATAAGAGCTGAAGGCTTTGGTATACTGGCCAGGCATTGGGCCTTAGCAGGAAATACCTTAGGTGAAGAATACTGCAACAGTGATATGGAAAGACATCAAACTTTACTCAGTTGTTTCAAAAATATTTATTTATTTATTTGACATTTGTTTATCAGGAAAGTCTGACTGGGCCAGAAAGTGCCCGTTCTCAGCAGTGGTCCAGTGAGAAAAGCTCCACAATCACAATATTTCAAAAATCAAGTAGAGATATTTTAAGTCACAAAGTATCATGCAACATTACAAAACAGCAAGTACAAATATTTTAAATCACAAAGTATCGTGTTACAATACAACAATACAAGAGTAAAAAAATGTTGTAATGAGAAAAACATAGAACTTAAGTTTCATAGCAGAGTATAATGAAAAACAATAACGAGTTGTTATTATAATCTTATTTACAATAAAAACATGTCTTCATCTTGGTGGAAGAAAAATGCAATCTGAATACTGTAAATAAACATCAGTAATATATTCTATACTATATGTATTTTCACATTCCCCCTGATCCTTTATATAGATTGTCATATATTTTACTAAAATCTTGCAACACCTATTTTCATCTTCTACTGCACTATGATTTTTATCAATATATGTCAGTGGGAGTTATTTAATTTTATGCAGTTGTAGTGCAACATTCTTTCTGGTTCTTAATAATTTTAAAATGCATGCTTTAATCAGGATAAGAAAAAGGCTCAATATAATAATTATGTTTATAACCATGAAAAACTTTAAAATCCCCTATCCCCATCCAGAGAAATGTTTGGTTAATTATGCCCATTGCAAAATATAAGCTTCTTTGTGGTTACATTCAAAGTGAGCTGAGGGGATGTGCATATTTACTTATTTATTTACTTATGTTTATTTGTTAACCAGGTAAGTACGTTGGTTCAAAGACACTTTTTTAGGGATGTCCCAGGCTAAGCAGGTAAAACAAACATTAAACAAATATTTAAACAGATTCATAACATAATTGTAACAAATTTATAGTATTAAACACTATAACAGACTTGCTAGAGTATTCTAGCAATATATAAAAAGCTATAGTTTTTGGTTTAAGCCAAATGACTACAGAGGTGCAGTTTGCAGTAGATTTTCTGTTTATTATATAGGAGAAACAATGTCAGGCTTTAAGGCTACTATACAAGAACACGTTAGACGTGTTGAGAATCCAACAGCAGCACAGCACTTTGTAAAGGTACATTATGGTGACGATTCTGTCCTAAGAATGTGAAATAGTGCAGCGAGCTTTACACGATCATCAAACTGATAAGCATTTTCATGCAGTTACAAGACTGAGCTGTTGAATGGAATGTGTAGCACGGCATGTGTCAGTTAACCTTCCTTCTGAGACATTAACCTTGTATTTATTGCAATGAACTAAACTAAATTATGTGTCAGATAACATTAATGCATATGCAGTATCCTGGTATGCCTTTTTACAGAAAAAGTAATTTACTGTGCACTGTGGATACATTTTTGCTTTAAGTATCTGTGCAGGAAATGAAGTATATGAAGTCTGTATATTGTTAGGCTATGGCCTCACTTTCAGCCACTAATAAATTGAACTGCTATGATTTTAGATCATCATCATCATCATCGGTATGCTTGTTAATGAACTTGATATGATTTTGAATGTTTATAGTATATGATATATGACTGTTCAAAGTTCCTGCTGTCAATCTTTGCTCTACATGTAACAATACATGCTGCTGTTTCAGGTCTTTTTTTAACAAGAAATATCTTTATTGAATTATTACTTATGACATAGGCAATCATAAATGTATATAAATGAAAACAAACCATATTGACATTTTTAGTTGCAAACATTATACATCACTTATGATCTTCTGTACAGTCGCTGTCAGTCAAACATTACATAGCTCATTCACTTCCTGCCTTCTCTTAAATGTCAGCCCTCCTTCAAAACATTATTCTACATGTATTGTTCTCACAGTTCCCATTTTTTTAGTATAATCTGCTCCTAGCCTTTTCTAACAATCCCACTTCCAGTTCTTTTATCCATGTTACTATATTCACTACTTCAAGAGTACCAAGCCTTTAATTCAAAACCATCGTCTTACCAATACACAATCCATAAACTGACAGTAAGATAATATCGTTCAAAAAATTTTCCTGAGAACATTTGGACAGCTACACAACAAATTATTTCCTGTCTGCTGGATGTGTCATTTCTTACACATAATTTTATTTATTTATTTATTTATTTTTGCATGGTATAGTACCTTGTATAACCAAATTATGCTGTAAGCATGAGTTGACCATCACAAAAACAATGTACACTGGAGTAAAATGCAGAGATGCAGGGGAAACTAGGTGGGAAATTTACCACTAGACAAAAACTTTCCCATCAAATGTAATCTTCCCAGTATCAGTTCACTGAAATGAAGAGTATGTTGTTTTATAACATCTGTGCACTGTACTGTGAGATTATAGTACAAACAAGTAAAGAATAACAATAAAAATACAGTCACATTAGCTACTATGAACACCCTAGCTTGCTGAAGCCTCAAAAATATGTAGTGTTTTCCCCCCATTTTCCTTGCAAAAATTCTCTGAACCAATAATTGTCTTAAGATGATACACCTTATAATTTAGGTATAGAAATGGTGACTGGAGGTAACAGCTTCCAGACATGGTAAATGATTAAGGCATTGACCTTGGCTAATATATGCACCTTCATTGTTGCCAAGATAAAACGTGTACACTCAGGTAGAGATCTTAAAGAGACAGAGGCCAAAGACAGTCCACCCCAATTAGGGGTGATTGAGTTTTCCAATACCTGAGAAACCACTTGAAAATGAAAACTCAGACATTCTTTGCTGAAGGTCAAAAACAATACATATAGCCTTGGTTTGCATCATCGACCTGACACAACCAACACTGAGCAGTCGCATTCTGGAATAGGTTTTAATATTTCTGAGAAGACTGCTGACATTTCACCAAGGATTTCAAGTTGTTAAAAGAACTGAAGCCATACATAACCACTGTACCTAAATAGGAACATTTCTCAGTCTCACTGGCATCATGACCTTCAACAAGTAAAGCCCATTTAGTCTGCAGGAGAGAAATGTAAAAGATAAATAGACTAATGAGTTATACTCCTTACTTGTATTTACTTGATTGTGCATAATTAGGAACCTGTCAGGATATTTCACTGACTTATTAACATCCTAATGATTTTACACTTCAGAACTGAATTCTGCAAGCAATGTAACTATTAAATGAGCCCCTCCAAACAAACAAAATATGCAACACCTCATATTCTAAAAGTACCTCCAAAATGCAGCTTATATACCTATATATAAAAATAAAATACAAGATGAATATAATGCCTACAAGACAAGATTCAGAGGAATACATCATGATAAACAATACCACAAACAAAATTACCAAAAATATCTTAAGAGTATATGCGAGATTTATTTATACAATGCTACTGGAGGCAAAGTCTCACATAAAAGCACTCCTAATGTCAATCAGGTTGTTACTGGTGCACACTCTGCACCCATCACACACAAATCAAACCAAACACATAGACCCACATATGCTGAGATACTTAAATGTAACCTTCCTATACCCCAAAGATCTCCTAGATGAAGTACACATAACAAATACCCTCAGCAGCCCAGAATAAACTCTTTCAAAACAACACCCATATCAAAACACATAGCCATACCTCATGTAGCCTCCATTTCTAAGCCCATAAGGCTGGCCACCACACAATCCAACATTCTGATAATTGGAGAATCCATTGTGAGGCACTATCATGTTACCCTCACCAGGCTGAGTAAGGAGAAAGTTATGGTCGATTGCTTATCAGGGGCCAGGATACACCAAATTGTGCAGAAACTCAAGTCATTGGACCACAGGTACCAGTATGTCACTATCATAGTCTATGTGGGTGTAAATGACCTGAGATGTACATCTCCAGAATATATAAAGAGAGACATGATGGATCTCGCAGAATATATGTCACACACTGGTATGAGCCTTGCATTGAGCAGCATTCTGTCTTCTCCAAAGATGATGCTGCAATATGAACAGACGATGACTGACTTTAATAATAATTGGCTTAGTCTCTGATGTCATTCTAAGGAGATGCAGTATTTGTCAGCATGGAAGGAGATGGTCGACAGACCTTTTTGCTTTGCCAGGGATGGTCTGCACCTCTCCCCTCTACCCTTTTTAATATTAGCTAAAGCATTGTCCTACCCACAGTGTCTTTTTAGGCAATGCCAATTTAACAATGCTTCCAGCATAGCAAATCAAAACCAAGAAAATATGAAGATGTTCCTGCTCAGTTCCAGGAGTCTAAACATGAAACATCACTCCATAAAAGCTCCCCTCACCCTAGACAATGTCACTGGAACATGATTTAAAACCATGAACAGCACTCCTGTGGTCCAAGGCTATAATGCTTTCCATACATTTAGATGAGCTACTACATAGCTAGGGACTAAAGGGAGAGGTGACTCGATTTACATCAAAAATAAATATAACTCAAGGCTGCTCAAACAGGGCACTACATTTGAGTTTCTTCATGTTCAAATCACCACAGATAGGCAAAAATCCTATATCACTTTCTGGCATGCTATAGGCCCCCCTTCTTTGACTCAGGAAACCCATAACACATATTTGAGGTTACTGAAGACACTCCCCATCCAACACAATACGATATTCATGGGTGAGGTTAACTACCCTATTATTAACTTGGAATATATGACATCAAATGTGCAAGCAGAGATTAATCGACTTTGTAAACACAAACTCCCTGTACCTGGTTGTCAATATGCTGACCAGGGACACAAACATACCAGATCTGGTCCACTGTACTTCCCCTAATGTAATATCCTGTCTGGTAAAGTCAGACCACAAAATTGTCTCCTTTAAAGTAAAGTAAAACCCAGAGCCACAGCTAACTCTAAAGCTCTCATGAACTACTCCATGGCTACCTTTATACGATTAAGTGATAACCTGGCAAGTTTTCAATCCCACCCTAAACCCTTGCAGCATTGCTGCCTGTGAAGAATTGTTGACAAAAACCCTATACAAGCACGTTAATAATTGCTCAGAAGCAGCTGTACCCACCAGGAATATGTGCAGAACTAACTAAAAAAACAAGACACTTTGGTGGCATCATAATATCAATAGGCTATATATAACAGAAAAAACAAAGTCATGGCAAAATTTAGGAGGTGTAGTACCCAGCAGGATAAAAGCACTCTTATTAAACTAAACAAACAACTCGAGACAGATAAAGTATACCAAAGCCAAATTTGGGGTAAATCTGGCCTCCCAGGCCAAGGACAACCACAAGATATTCTTTAGTTGTATCTGCATCCTTAAAGGCAATAGACAATTGTGTGCAGAGCTCATTGTTAATGGAGCTACCTACAGAGAGCCAGAAGATGTAGTCAACCTACTGCTAGATAATTCAGCTCTAACTTTAACCCACTTTCCTCCTCCTTAAATTCACTCAGGAAACACCATCAAATATAACTGCCCTAGCTGTCACTAGGAAGTAGCTCCACAATGCCCTCTCAAAGGCCAAAGTCACTGCATTGATGGCCCCCAAAAATATCCCAGGCTGCCTTCCAAATAGCATAAAACATGATCCATCAGACACTCTGGAATCATTATTTAACCTTAGCCTCCAAACAAGCTTCATTCCTCACAAATGCAGAATGGCAAACGTCATCCCTCCAGACAAAGGTGGTCCATCTATGGACCCTGGAAATTACAGATCCATAATTCTCACTGGTCTCATACACAAAGCCATGGAAATGATCAGTAATGACATAGGAAAACTCAAGGCACTGGACCCAACACCATTTGACTTCAAGGGTAGGTCATGCTTACTCAAACTGGTTGACTTCTTTGAAAAGGTCACCAAAGCAATGGACAAGGTTAAAATAGTTCACATTGCCTACCTTAACCTGGTTAAGGCATTTGACACAATGCCACACTTGAGTATTGTTGACAAACTCAAGAGGTTAGGTATAAACCCCTATATCGCCCAGTGGTTAGCCAGATGGCTCACAGCCAGGAACCAGGAAGTTAGTACTGGGGAGTCCACCTCTATAAAGAGGCCATTCGCCAGTGAAGTCTCAAAGGGATCAGTCCTGGGACCATTCTTTTTTGATATCTATTTCTCTGAAGTCAAGGCCAATGCCAAGAGCCTCTGGTGGACAAAATTTGCAGAAAATTGCAAATTATGAGCAGTCATAAAATTCCCCACTGGCAGTACTATTCTCCAGGAAGGGCTGACACAGACAAGTAACTAATCTTAGAGCCATGTACTAAAATTAAGTGCCAACAAATGCATAATAGTGTCTTTTGGGAAGTTGGATAACTAGCATATTGACAACACATCCTAAGAGCTGACCAAATAGTCAGGGACTTGGGAAACATGTAGACAGTACTCTAGCCTTTGGCCATCACATGTCTGTGGTAGTGAGGAAATCATTATATGTTGGGCAACTTCTAAACAAAGTCTAAGAAGGCTACTGTTCCACTGCATTCAGCATTCATCAGACCTGTTATTGAGTATGATGCCTCATTTAGTATGTGCCTAATCAGGCAAATACAACAAATGGAACATCCACAGAGCTTCCTCACTAAAGCATACATGTCCTATGCAGACCACATCAAAGCCTTATCCTTGTATTCTATCTCCTACAGGTGTTGTGCAGAGATCTATGCCAGCATATAAACTATTGGACCGCCTGCATATCCGCAAAACAAACAGCAACAGAATTACCCATTTTAAAAACTTAAACCTTACCTGTTATATAAATAGGACCTGATGGACAGGCAGTTATGAATCCCAAGCACCACCACCTCACTAGAGCAGGCTCCCCGTCCATGTGAAGCAGAGTTCCTCTCTAATGCAACTCAAGTATAAATTGGACAACTGGATGGGGAATCCAAAATTTACCCTTAGTTTGTCACCTACATTTCTAATGGACACAGGCAGCCTGTAAACCAGTTGTCTCCCCACCCCATGCTTATACTATCAAGGGTAGAAACACTTATCAGAGATTTGGACTTCTTGGCCAGGCTTAAAAAGGCCACAGTGACTGTTAGCCTACTACACATTTATAAACCTTGAACCTATAAACTAAACACCTTCTACACCTTTGGAGTGGATTCGTCATGCATATCAGTGACATTACATTCCCTTACCTTCAAAGCCAGCCTTGATATGTGGATGGGTAACCACAAATTCTTGCCTGGTATTAATGCAAATGACTTTCTGCCCAGTAGTACATTTGTGTCATTACAAGGGTAATTTGGCTAAGATCCTCAATGGTGCCCCAGCAGTAATCCTAATATTAACCTATAAACCTAGAAATTCTATAATAGTGAAAAACAGACCAGTTCACTATGATGACATTAAGCAGCTATTCAAGAGAATGCTGTTATTCTATCACAAAGCTTAAACTAAAAAAAAATGCAACATATGCTATTAAATGCAGAAAAGTCAACACGTCAATTTTAAATGAAATTATATCAGGTTTGTGTACAGTGATAACAAGCAATTATAGTTAGCCTTAAACACACTGAAAATACCTGATCTATAAAGAATAAGGCAAGCCAGCTCACTGTCAATGCACAGAATTGGCTGGTATCGGCAACAGGCCTTCTCACTGAATAATCATCGCAGAGTAAAATGGCTGACAGTATCCAAAAATAACTGAAATATAACACGGCATACAGAAACATAACAAACTGCAATAATGAGTTGCAGAAACATAGAGCATATTGGCAACATTAACAAATTAGTTAGAGGAACCCTAGTTTGATGTTTCCCTACTGATGTGTGCATGACATCCCAGATGTTTCTTTCTCCTGCTTCTCACTCCTTCTATTAGTCAGAATTTCCATCCATCTCTATGTCTGACCACTTTATTTCTTTGATCCTATTTCTTCTTGTCCCATTAATGATACTGGGTATTCCTTTAAGTCATTTAAAACTAAGAAAATATATTCCCAGTTCAAACCCATAGCTCTTTATTGGCATCCACACCTTTCTTGCTTCTTTAATGCTAGCTAATCATAGTCAGTATTAGAACATGCAAGGGGGTTATTATCGAAATGACAAATATGATTATGAATATAGGATGTTCTGTGGTAGAGAAATTAATTACAATTTTTTTCTCAATTATTATTCATATTTTCATATTTGTGTTCATATTTTCATAACTGTCAGGCCTACCAGTTGAGGGTTTGATGTAAAATGCCATGGTAGGAGACACTGAAAAATCATTGCCAAATAGCCATTTATAACACACTATAGATGAGATGTTACTAGGTGTTTGTTAGTAATTATGAAAATAAACAATTTTCCATAAGTACTTAATATTTCAAAAAACATGTGACTTACATGCATGGCATTTTTTTAATTTCTTCACATCTTTTGGGGTTTTTTTATACTATGACAGGAATGGACCTCAATTCTAAGTCAAAGTACAATTAAAGGTCATGAAATTAGTATTGTTTCATTCTTTGATGTCATCTAGAAGTGCTCTTCACAGCACCCACAATGTGCCAAGTAATGACTCCTTCTGCAATTCGTATAGAGTTAAATGGATTGGTAACATATATAAATATGGTTGTAGATTCTTTTTTATAAGACCTGTTGCTCCAACCACTATTGGCACTATCTGTGTATCTTTCTTCCACATTGCACTCATTTCTGCCTGCAGATCCTGATATTTTATAACTTTGTGACTCTCTGTTCACAAGACACTTTAGTCACTGGATGTAACAATTTCTATGATAAATGCTACTTTTGTCATCTTTTCTTGGACCACTATATCTGGTTTTCTAGCAGCTATCTTTTGAACTGTTAGTAATGGGTGATCCCATGTTGTCATCATTTTCTATGATGATTTGTGGCTCATATTTCCAGTATTTTTCAGCCACTTAATACCATAATGTTTGCACAATCCCCTGTGCAACAGTCTTCAAACATTATTATGCCTTTCAGTATACAGTCCTTCTGCCATTAGTATGTCACAACCAGCAACGAGGTGTGCAACTGTTTCCAACTTGGTTTTACAAAACCTGCATTTGTCTTTTTCTCCCACATGGACTTTATAAACCAGAGTGTACATAGCCCGCTATCTTGGGCTGCCAATATTAACCTTTCATCTCTTGGTTTGAATTGTCCTCTCCTTAACCATTCCTGTGTTCATTCCTGATCAGCATGAGGTTCTTCCAGAAGTTTTCTATACTTGTAACTATATTTATGCTTTTTCCACATTTCTTGCCTTCTCATCTGGTCCTTCACCTTATATTATTTCTTTTGTTTTTTGGCACATTCAGTTGCTGCTTGATTTTTATCTAGTTATGGCTTGATTTCCATTCCTGCTTGACACCGATATGATTCTGCTAAATTAAGCAGAAAAGTCATCTTAGATTTATTCTCCTCATGTTTCAAAACTTTCACTACATTTGGGACTTGTGAGGTCAGCAGATGTGTGTGGAGTCTCATGATTGCAGATCTATACATGTAATTAATTTCAAGGAGGCCCATTCCTCCTTCTGAATGGGGAATATATAATTTTGATATACACTGGTTTTTATAAATCATTTGGTGAGCATGAAATATCCTTCTTGTTTTCCTATCTAATCTATCGAACACATTTTGCGTCCAGTCAGTCACTCCAAAACTGTAAGTTAGGACAATAAGAGCAAATTGGTTTATAGCTTAGATTAGATGTCAATGCTGTTTTCAGAATTAATTTAAGTCTTCTAAAGTATTCTTTACTAAGTTTTATTTGCATTTGTTCATGTTTTATTGTTGATCCTTCATCAATTCCTAAATATTTATACACTTCCTCTTCCTCAAGTTCTTTTATATTATATTCTTGTCCCAAACTGATGTTTTCCTGGTGCTGAAGTTTTCCTGTTTTAAAGGCTGGTTTTGCACACATATCAAGACCAAACGACAATCTTAAATCATCTGAAAAGTTTTGATAACCTGTGGCTGTGCTTTCAGTTCCTCATCTGATGAGCTATACAGTTTTAAATCATCAACAAAGAGAAGATGAGAAGCCTTTACACTTTGTTGTTTTTTAGGAGCCAAATTGTAGCCATGGCCTAAGTTGGTAAGTAAACAGCTTAATGGGTTAATGGCAAGGGAGAATAGCAATGGTGACAGAGTCACCCTGGAATATCCCCCTTTGAATTTTTATTCCTGGATAATAATCTGTCCTTTATCATGGCTTAATTGCAGAGTGGTCTGCCACTGTCTGTTTGCTGTACCTGTTTCTGCCTGTTTTGTGAAAAAAAAAGAAAAAAAAGAAAAAAATATCTCTTGTTTTTCCTGCTTTACTAGTTTAGTCCAGTTTCAGAGTTGCTGATTCCTGGGCTTTGGTTGTAGTTCCTGTGTACTGTTTCCTTGCCTTATTTGGGGGAAGGGAAGCTACCTTGCTTACCAGTGGGAGTGGGAAGCATTGAGCTGCCTTTTGTCCAGTTTTGTGAGGTTTCAGCCAGTAACTAGTAGTTTATTGGTCATTTTGGGCCAGTTTCTAGCTTTTTCCAGCCCCCTGGTATAAAACTTTCAGCTTGTACCTACTCAGCACAGACTCCACGTGGGCCAGCAGAGTAATCCAGGCTGCAGAGAGCTGAATAAGTGACTTTTCTTGATACTAAGTATATTTTTGTTGCTTTCCACATCTGAATACCTAGCAACTGTATTTCGCCTGCCTTTCTGTTACATTGAAGCTGTTTTTACTGCATTTAACTTAATATTGCACTTGGAATCCTTGTTTGTTACTATTTGACTGTATTTGTAGCAAATTCTTCTGTGTAAGCTGTAGTAGCTGATTCATAGCATTTATAAGTGTTTGCTGTACCTGTTTCTGCCTGTTTTGTGAAAAAAAGAAAAAAGAAAAAATATCTCTTGTTTTTCCTGCTTTACTAGTTTAGTCCAGTTTCAGAGTTGCTGATTCCTGGGCTTTGGTTGTAGTTCCTGTGTACTGTTTCCTTGCCTTATTTGGGGGAAGGGAAGCTACCTTGCTTACCAGTGGGAGTGGGAAGCATTGAGCTGCCTTTTGTCCAGTTTTGTGAGGTTTCAGACAGTAACTAGTAGTTTATTGGTCGTTTTGGGCCAGTTTCTAGCTTTTTCCAGCCCCCTGGTATAAAACTTTCAGCTTGTACCTACTCAGCACAGACTCCGTGGGCCAGCAGAGTAATCCAGGCTGCAGAGAGCTGAATAAGCGACTTTTCTTGATACTAAGTATATTTTTGTTGCTTTCCACATCTGAATACATAGCAACTGTATTTCGCCTGCCTTTCTGTTACATTGAAGCTGTTTTTACTGCATTTAACTTAATATTGCACTTGGAATCCTTGTTTGTTACTATTTGACTGTATTTGTAGCAAATTCTTCTGTGTAAGCTGTAGTAGCTGATTCATAGCATTTATAAGTGTTTGCTGTACCTGTTTCTGCCTGTTTTGTGAAAAAAAAAAAAAAGAAAAATATCTCTTGTTTTTCCTGCTTTACTAGTTTAGTCCAGTTTCAGAGTTGCTGATTCCTGGGCTTTGGTTGTAGTTCCTGTGTACTGTTTCCTTGCCTTATTTGGGAGAAGGGAAGTTACCTTGCTTTCCTGCTTTACTAGTTTAGTCCAGTTTCAGAGTTGCTGATTCCTGGGCTTTGGTTGTAGTTCCTGTGTACTGTTTCCTTGCCTTATTTGGGGAAGGGAAGCTACCTTGCTTACCAGTGGGAGTGGGAAGCATTGAGCTGCCTTTGTCCAGTTTTGTGAGGTTTCAGCCAGTAACTAGTAGTTTATTGGTCATTTTGGGCCAGTTTCTAGCTTTTTCCAGCCCCTGGTATAAAAGCGCTAAACGCTGCTAGAAGCGATTTAGCTGAGCTGCCACTGTTGCACACTAGGGCAGTGCCGGTTAAGCAGATTTAAACTATTGCTACCTAAAGTCCACTCTTCAAATTTTCCATTAAAACTACCTTCCTCGAACTATACTACTGATCAAATCAGCTTATCCTATAACTAAAGATCAACTCTACTTGACTCCAAGTAGACTATTCTCTATCTATTAAACCTAGCACTTGCTCCTACAGTACTTATTACCTTGATACGGCACTCTTGTCATAGATAGTACCCCAAAAGGCAACCCCCATTTCTCGGTCACCCACGTCCCCGGAATCTTTTTAAAGTTTTTCGTCTACCCTTCTAGCATGTCGAGGGATCAGTTGCTAGTGTCCTCTCCTGCTCAGCTGGTGAACCTGGGAATATTGAGGCAATGTTTCAATTGCCTCATGTACACAGACAACCCTTTCCTCCTCCCACAAAACACAAATACATGCGAGAGATGCAACTATACGGCCAAACTGGAGGCTGAGCTCTCTCAACATAGGACTGGCAAGACCAGTCAGGAGGAGAAGGTTACCACACACACTATAGACCCAGTCTCACATAGTACCATTACAACCTCAAATCATACACATAAACACACAAAGACATACTCGAGGCTCTGATCAAAAATCTACCAAAACAGCAGAGGCCACCAAAGCAGACACCCAAACAACCACCACCTCAGAACACAACACCCACACATAGACCTCACAGTCAGAGTGTTAAACAGTCACAGCCCTTAAGGCCAAACACAATGCCAGACACACTAGTCATTGGTGACTCCATAGTCAGACACACTGATGTCCCGCTCACCAGACTGAGTAAGGAGAAGGTCACAGTAAGCTGCCTGTCGGGCGCTAGAATCTGCCACATAACGCAAGCACTCAGGTCTCTCAACAGCTGGTACAAATATGACTCAGTCATTGTCCACGCTGGTGTAAACAACCTGAGACGTACCTCCTCGGACTACATGAAAAGAGACATTGAGGAGCTCTCTGATTATGTAGCCCAGGCAGGTATGACCCTGACCTTGAGCAGTATCCTACCTTCACCAAGAATGATGCCACAATACAGAGATAAGATGATCAGCTTTAACAATTGGCTTAAACACTGGTGTCATTCAAAGGGGATCCAGTATCTGTCTGCCTGGGATGACATGCTGGACAAGCCACGCTGCTTCGAGGGGCGTCGCTTGCACCTGTCACCCTGGGATTCCGGATATTGGCAAAGGCTCTTGCCACCCCATAGTGCCTTTTTAGGCAAGGCTCAAATTCTAAACCTACCACCCTAGAACACAAAAAGGAAAAAACTAAGGGTAATGCTGCTCAATGCCAGAAGTCTAAATCTCAAAATGCACTCGAGGCCCTTCTCAGTATGGAGAACATCGATGTCTGTGCTGTGACAGAAACCTGGTTCAAGGCTCCTGAGAGCACCCCAGCGCTATCAGGTTTTACCTCATATCATGCGTTCCGCCCCAAAATCCGGACAATACCAAGAAAGGAGGGGTATCCATATTCATCAAGGACACCCACACCTCAAGACTGGTGGCAACGCACGATGCATCGGAGACCATCCAGGTGCAATTAACCATAGGCAAGACTGCTCTGCAAATTGTAGCATGTTACAGGCCACCCTCACAAACTCAGGAAACTCACATGGCCTTCCTGAAAACACTAGAGGGGATAAATGTATCACCAAACACCATCATACTAGGTGACTTCAATTACCCTAATATAGACTGGGAACACTACTCAAGCCCAAACACCCTAGCCCAAAAGTTCCTGGAATTCATAAACTCAAATGCCATGGAACAACTAGTCACCATCCCCACAAGAGGAGATAACATACTTGATCTCATCATCACGAACATGGGAGCACAATGTTCAACACCGGAAGTATACCCCTCACTGGTGAGATCAGATCACAAACTAATCTTGCTGGAGGTCCTCATCCCACCCCCACCTGAAATAAAAAAGACCACAGTAAAGAACTTCTCAAAAGCCGACTTCACACTTCTAAAGACTAGTGTGGTCTCCTTTCAGGCCCCCGAGCCAGCGGAAAACAATACTCAAGCCGCTGAATCACTTACAAACGCCTTCTACCAGCACCTGCAGGACTGCATGGATAAGGCAATCCCAAGCAAAACAAAGACTCTTTGTACCAAAGGCAAGCGTCCAGTCTGGTGGACCCCAGCCATAAACAAACTCTACAACAAAAGGAGGAAGCTACTACAAGATAGAGCAAAATCCTTAAAAGGTAAGACACCCTTGATCACTATAAGTAAAAAACTAAGAGCTCTCATAAAATCATCCAAAGCAAATTTCGAGAGAAAAATAGCTAAAGACTCAAAAGACAATCATAAGGCCTTCTTTAGCTATGTTAGAAACCTAGGAGGAAACTCCCAGATATGCTCAGAACTAGTTCAAAATGATGTGAAGATTACTGATCCTACAGACATTGCCAACATACTGGCTGACAGGTTCAGTGCAAACTCCCTCCCAAAGGAGAGATATCTATACCAAATGAGTGCAGCCCCCAAACATCTCCAGCCCAAGTGAGAACTGCTTTCTCCAGCAAAACACAGCATCCATGGGACCCGATGGTGTCCCCGGCTGTGTGCTCCACGAACTCAATGAGGAATTAAACCCACAGCTAGGACAGCTGTTTAATCAAAGTCTTATCTCTGGATACGCACTCAGGAGTGGCGCACTGCAACTGTGGTCCCACTTCACAAAGGCGGTGCCTCCACAGACCCTGGAAATTACCGCCCATTAGCTTGACAAGCCTTATCTGCAAAGCCATGGAGAGGATCATAATGGACCTCATAAATAAAGACATAGGGAATTTGCAGACTTTGGATCCAACCCAGTTTGGCTTTGTCAACGGCAGATCATGCCTTTTAAACTTGGTTGACTTTTTCAACAGTCACCAAAGCCATTGATGAGGGAAAGGCAGTCCATACAGCCTACCTCATTCTGGCTAAGGCCGATACAATACCCCACTCGGGTATCATTGAAAAACTCATCAGCTTAAATGTTAACCCATACATCACAAGATGGGCTGCAAACTGGCTGAGTGACAGAACCCACAGGGTCAGAGTTGCTGGCGCCATGTCAGACTCAAAGCCTGTCACAAGTGGTGTCCCACAGGGCTCAGTCCTGGGCCCACTCTTGTTTGGCATCTACTTTTCCGAAGTACAAGCAAACACAGGAGGGTTATGGCTGACAAAGTTTGCAGATGACTGCAAACTGGCGCCATAGTAGAAAACACATCTGACACAGATATCCTTCAGAAGGGTCTCACAGAAACGGATAACTGGTGCCAGAGCCACGGCCTAAAGTTAAATGCCAAAATATGCATATTCTTACCCTTCGGAAAAACAAGGTTACCCCTAGCTACCAAATAGGTGGCAATCCACTGAGCACAGAAGAAGTTATCAGGGACCTGGGGACCCAGGTTGATAGTAGTCTGTCATTCGACACCCATGTAGCTAAAGTAGTTAGGAAGTCCTTCTACATTGCCCACCTTATCATGAAGGGATTCTCATCTAGATCAAGGGAGGTCATAGTCTCCCTTTACTCATCACTCATCAGACCAATGATTGAGTACAATGCCCCATTCGGAATGTATCTGACCCGACACTTGCAGCAGCTGGAGAGGACACAAAAGTTCCTCACCAAAAGGATAAAGGGTCTCAAAATCTGTCCTATGCTGCCCGACTGAAAGAACTCCAGCTCTATTCAGTCGTCAGAGGTGACCTTTGCCTAACATACAAGGCCATGTCAAACCCAGATTTGATGAATATGCTTCACCTCAAAAAATCTAGATCCATCAGAGCCACAAGGGCGGCTATTAATAGGACGTGCTGGAGGGATAGATTCATCACCCAAAGACTCCCTATGCTGTGTAACAAAATCCCGGTACATGTGAGGCAGAGCACCTCGCTGGCCTTGTTCAAGAGAAATCTTGACCAATGGATGGGAGATCGCAGATATACCCCAGGAATTACCTCAGTGTCACTGCTCGACAGAGGCACAGCAAAATAATGGGTATAGTTCCCCATACTAAAGGGGTGGCGTAACAATGGGCTAGGCTTATAAATGCCCTCGGGCAGATAGCCTAGTATGAACCTATGAACCTATGAACCTATGAACCACTGTTTCCTGGTCACTGTAATGTAGTCAATTAGTGTAGGGTGCATCTTATACATTTTTAAGCACTCTTTTATTCATGAATGTGGGATACTATCAAATGCTTTTTTTATAGTCAATCCATACCATACTTAAATTCTTCCCCTTTTTACAGTTCTCCAGTATGACTTCATTTAACAACAAATTATCCTTTGTTCCATACGACTTTCTTTTATTGCTCTTTTGTTCTACTGCCATAATTGTTTTCTTCTAAATTACTATAAATTCTGTCAGCATCAATTCCCATGCATATTTATACATAGAAGGCACGTTATTAGTCTTTAATTTTTAGGGTAGCTTGCAGGTTCACTCTTAAGTAGGAGCATTGTTTTGCCTGTTAGCCATGTTGGTGTCTGTTTGGGGCACGCATATAAATAGTTCTTATTCATGGCTAAATCCTCGTGCAAAGATGTTAATACTTTTAACCAAAAATTAGGTACTGCATCTGGGCCTGTGGTTTTCCAATTAGAGGCTTTTCTTAACTTTGTCAAAGTCTCTCTGGCTGTTACTTCATCCCATTTCATATCCTGCACCTTTAAATTTTTTATTCTTTCTTTTATGTCTTATCCATTTAGCATCTTTGTTATGTTCCACAGGATCTTCATAGAAACTTCTCCAAAATGTATCTGCTTCCTCTTTTTTTGATGGTCTTTCAATTCCTTTTACCTTATTTCCCAATTCTCTATAAAACCTTTTTGGTTCATCAATAAATTGCTTATTGTGTACGTTTCCTTTATATTTATCTGTGTATCTACTATGTATTTCCTCTTGTGCTGAAATTTTTAGTTTGTTATTTGCGATAGTGCATGATAGATCCTGGTTTGTTCTAATACTGTGTATTGCTTTAATCACATCTATCTTTCTTAGTATTTTTGTTGATCTATTCCCTCTTTTATAGTCTTCTAAGAGTGACACTTCTTGTCTTAATTGCTTTATATTTTTCTCTATTCGATACTTCCATGACGGTATTCAGTTTCTCCCCTTCCTTTTCCTCACTACCCTGTGTTCTTGTGGTAGACCTTTATCAGTTATTAATTTACCATCGCAGTAATATATCCTGTTTACTTCTGTTATATCACATGGATCTCTATGGACAGTTCTAATTACTGCATTCATTTGTTTTATCAGACTTTTGTCTTTTGGGGTTTTATTGACCTTCTGCAGTCTATTTCTGTCATTGATCTTAATATATCTATGTCTATTAAATCAAGCAACTCTTCTCTTAGCTCATTTTCTTCCAAATGGAAGGCACATATCTTGTTTTCCATTTCCTGTGGGTATTCAATAGAAATTCTATAGCATCTTACTGTGGCACCTTCAATTTCATCCTGTGCCATCCGTTGTTCTGTCATATAGGAACTCACTGGCCTATCACTCCTCAACATTGACGGCATCAAAGTTTCCACAGTTTCCTGTTCCTTTCCTTGCTGTCTAGCTTCAAATTAATGTTTATACTGATTTCCTGTGGAAGGCTCCAAAATATCTTGATATGGCACCTAACCAATTACTTCCTGTTCCACTGGTTTCCCCTTAATTTGGATATCCATTGCTTTATGCTGTTGTGGTGCTTTCTGCATTCAATTTTCTACATGGAGTCCATCACTTTGCAGGTACTCCATAACCTCAGTTACTATTTCTTTAACTTCTCCATTACTAATCTCCTTTTCTACTTTTCCTCTTTGTTTTCTTATTTTTTGTATTGTAAAGTTCTTCATGCCCAGATTCCTTTGCCTGCATTTCTCTTCAAATATCTTTGGTGCTGCTCTTTTTATATTGGTTAATTTTGCTTTCGCCTTTGCATAAATAATACACCATAGTAAATCTCTTTTTCGTTCCCATGTCCATATTTCCTCTTCAGATGTTTCCTGCTCTTCCTGTTTCTCCTTACTTTGGGGACTCACTCCGTCATGCTATGATATAACCTGTATTAGACATAAGACACCAAATCCTTCACTTTGCAGGCACTTCATAACTTCAATTTTTATTTTTTGCAACTTCTACTTTACTAATCTTTTTTTCAACATTCCATCTTTGTGATATTATTTTTTTATTGTAACATTTTCCATATCCAGATGCCTTTGTATTTCTTTTCAAATTTCTTTGGGGCTGTCTTCTTTATATTGATTAATTTATTGGCTTTCTCCTTTACATAAATATTGCACCATATCAAATCTCTCTTTCGTTCCCATGTCCATATTTCTTTTTTATATTGTTCAAATATCTCTAGGTTTTGTTGTTTATATTTTTGCACTGCCTCAGATGTTTCTTTTTCCAAACAGATCAAAGTTTCTTGATCTATATACTGTTTTTCACAAATCTGTTGTATTAAGGAACGCTAATTTACATTTGAAGCTTCTGACAGTTTTTCTTGCGGAAGTATTTTTCTTTCTTCTAATTTCTGTCTTAATCATTTTGTATATCTTGTGTTTGGAAATTTGGGGCTTTTTCCTTAATAGTAACAATACATAATTTATTTCTTATCCTCATTAATCCACTCTATCGTCTTTATGGCTCTTCTTTCGCCTATCAGTTTTTGTGATTTTTGTGGACTGCTACTTCCTTGTGCAACAGGAGGACCATCCTCCCCCTGGGTCTGGCCTGGTTCCATTGTAGGAATGTTTCTGTATTTTGAGGATTCTACACTGTCATTTTTTTCCAGCCTAGTGACACCAATGGGCCTACCAGGATTGGGGACTTTTTTTATCTTGGGTCTTGTGCACCCAGCTACCTCTTTTAATTTTTGACCTATGTCTGTCTATGATATATGCTATATAAATTCAGTCTATATAGGTGTTGCCTTGGTGGGGTTTTGTGACCTCTTGAAGGTACTCATCAAGACTTGAGGATGAATTCTATTTCAGCACTACTCCTCTCCTTTTAAAGTGCTGTTATTATAATCCATCAAAGCCCATAGCCATGAATTGCAGTCACTTTGGTATGTGCTTATCAAGGTGTCTGATGTGATAAAATGCCTAAAGTATTCCAACTTGCTTTCCACAAATTGCATACTTGCCTTGCAAAGCCAGATTAGCGACTAATGACTGTTTAAATTCCTCATGATAGCATGCTCAGTCATTTTTATCCACAGGAAATTTTGTACCCACCTACATTGTTGCCTATGTATACCTCAGATTTCTGATTGTGATAAACATAAATAAATAATAACAATAATTATGGACATAGTAATATATTTCAAGTTTGTTGCACACAAATACACATAAAACCATGATAAAGTATTCTAAATTATTTCGCATAAATTCACATAGTAACATTTATTCACATATGACTCCATCCCCACTCAGCAGTTGCAGCCACTTTGCTAACTATGTATGTCTCAGATGTCTGACTATGATAAAAATAATGGCAATATAGTGTATTCCAACTTTGTTTCACACAAATAGTAGCTATGTAGCTACAGTAATGAATGCCTACCAAACTGCTATTCACAAACATTAGTCCAGTACATCCAGTCCAGTATAATTGAGAAAATGACAGCTGTCACTCATGTTTCATCTACAGACAAACCTCATACCCAGGCCAGCAATAATAGCTACTTTGCTATTCACATACACATCTCAGATATCTAGCTGTAATAATGCATTTTGTCTCAGTTTCATACAAAAACACAGTTGCCGACCAATGACAGCAAAGTACTCTTGTCTCCTGCACACCCATCCACTGACTGCCTATATGTACTTTCCAGACAGAATTATTGTGGACATTGGGCAGCTGCCTAAATCATCCTTATTGTAATCTGTCACTGGCCATATGAGGGAACTGATTACCTCCTGCTACAGTCCTGATCACACAGTGGTCAGCATTTATTAAACGCAATCTGAATAACATTTCTATCTCAGCACCAATTTCCTTTTCTACCCATCCCCAACTGGCCTATCTGATCCCACATCTTATAAAGTCTTCTGATACTAAAATCACCATCCCCCATGTCTCCTGAATTTCCTGTTTCTTTTATCACCTTTACCTTTCTGTTTTCCCCTTTTGTCTGCTAAGTCTATTCTTATCTGTTCCCACTTTTTTCTTTCTGTTGCATCCCATCCTTTAGATTTGATAACTTTCTTCCTCCGCTGTCACCTGCTCATTATGCCTTGCACTCCCAACTTCTCCTCACTCCCTATATAACTGCACATGCCTACAATTTCCCTTCATAACCTGCCTTAAAAAGCCTGCCTTAAGACATCATTCTTATCTGATATTTCTATGTTTGTGATTAACTACCCTGTCTTATAGCCTTCTCCTCCACTCCTCTTTTCACAGTTCTTTCAATGTCTGCTATAGCTTCTCCTTCCTGACTTTGCTTTGCTGATACCCTGTCAGCCTCTTTATTAATAGAATCTTTTTATGCCTCTTCCCCTCCCAATCTTTATATTGCATTACCCTTTTATTCTCCATCTTCTTAATTTCACTAGCCAAATCTACCTCAACCTGTTTTGAAATACGATCCTCTTCCCAGTCATAAACATAGTCCACCCTCCTCCAGCTGCTTGCCCTTGCCTACTCTGATAACTTACATATCTCCCTATATCTTGCCTTTTTCCTTCCTACCTCTTCCCACAATGTCTGCACTAACTTCTTTCCTACGTCTGATTTCTTAGTCTCTCAGTAATACAGCAAACTATACTTCCCTTAACTGCATATCAACTTCACATTAACCAAATATGACCATCCTTTCATGGAATCATGGTGATTATGTTAACCAAGAGTACATGTGCAGAAAATATAGTACAAAAACATCTTTCAGTGATTCTTGGAGGTAATTTTTTGCAGGAGGACACACTCACACCCGCTGAACTTTTATATACCTACTCTAAGATAAAAAAAAATGGAGAAAAGAGAACAATTCCACTGTTCTTGCTTTTCAGGTTGTGATGTTTGAAAAGGTGAAACCAGCAGTGTGTAAATAACATAATTATATATTTTGAAAAAAATGTATTTTTTAAAGAGCTCGTAACGAAATTTTAAAAATGCTATCCTTTTAAGAATATTAAATTATATCATTTTTTTTAAACTTAATTCACATTAAGAACTGCTGTCTTGGCAGTTGTTTACTTGATAATATTTAAATTGTATTGAAGGAAGTGATGTAAAGGTATCAACCAATAACACTTTTTAATTTGTTATAAAAGGACTAGGGACCTATGGTAATGATTCTGATGAAAATCTTTTGAGAAGACAAAAGTGCTCAATAAAATTTATATTTCGAACTTCATTAGTTTGATTTGATGTGAGGTAAACCATTACAAAAGTGTTCTATTGATTATTTATTTGTTATTTTTTCTACAATTTGGTTTCCTGCAATCTGTTTTTTGTGAAAATTCCACTGTTAACAAAAATTGTTTCAGCACTTTTCTTTTGATATATTAGCAAAGAAATGATTATCAATAGATCAACTGCCTCTCTATTCCATTCTTCCTCCATGTCCTTCCTCTGATACCTACCTATTTTTCCTGCTTTTTAATTACTAAGTCTCTGCTAGTTTAGACCCCCACCTACTGGCATGTTCATGGTGAAGTCCACCACTAGTTCTTCATTGCACTTCTTTTACATATGGATGAATGGTAACCCATTCTTTGTTGGACTTTTTAATTGTTTATTAATCTGTAATATCCAAACAGACAGTGAAGACCAAAACTAACTTACAAGAAAAACAAATAAAAGTTGGTGAGTAAAACCAAACCAGTTTATTCTTCTTCTTCTTCTTTCGGCTGCTCACATTAGGGGTCACCACAGCAGATCAACTGTTTCCATTTCTTCTTGTCCTCTGCATCTTGCTCTGTCACACCAACCACCTACATGTCCTCTTTCACCACATCCATAATCCTAATCTTAGGCATCCCTGTTTTCCTGTTACCTGGCAGCTTCATCCTTAGCATCTTTTTCCCCAATATATTCTGCATCCCTCCTCAGCACATGTCCAAACCAACGTAATCTTGCCTCTATGGCTTTGTCTCCAAACCTTCCAACCTGGGCTGAGCCTCTAATATACGTATTCCTAATCCTGTCCATTCTCATCACACCCAGTGCAAATCTTAACATCTTCAATTCTGCCATGTCAAGCTCTGACTCCTGCCTTTTTGTCAATGTCACTGTCTCCAACCCATATAACATAGCTTGTCTCACTACCCTCTTGTAGACCTTCCCTTTCACTCTTACTGGTGGTCGTCTGTCACACATCACTCCTGACACTCCTCTCCACCCACTCCATCCTGCCTGTACTCTCTTCTTCACCTCTCTTCCACACTCACCATTACTCTGAACTATTGATCCCAAGTATTTAAACTCATCCACCTTCGCCACCTCTACTCCTTGCATCCTCACCATTCCTCTATTCTCCCTCTCATTCACACACATATATTCTGTCTTAGTCCTGCTGACCTTCATTCCTCTTCTCTCTAGAGCATATCTCCACCTCTCCAGGGTCTCCTCCACCTGTTCCCTACTCTCACTACAGATCACAATGTCGTCTGAAAACCAAACCAGTTTAATAAAAATTTACAATATCAGTAAGCACCTTTGTCTCTAAAGTAAGACTGAATAATGCATCATAAAACACTTTCTTGAATACTAATCTTAAATCACATGACCCTGAGAAGAAAACTAATTAGTGATTTAACGCCTTCCTTTCTAAATAGGCAACAAAATCTTCACAGTTGTTTATCTTGCATACATACAAGATAAACAGACAACTAAATATACTAAAAATATTGATTTACACGTATAGCTCCCCTTAATTGTAATATTATAATTATTAATGTATAATTCATTTATATTAGTAATTTATTTATATTAGTGTACAAATAATAACACAGGTTGATATTAAAACATTTAAACTACCCGGTTACATATTAATAATTATAATATTGCAATTAAGGGAAGCATGTAAATCAAAATTTTAGTATATTTAGTTGTCTGTTTATCTTGCATGTCCTTTTATGTAGGTTGCACCACAAGAGAACTGTATAAGAGACTATATGAACATAAGTATGCAGTGCAAGTGGGGGATGAAAGAAATTACTCGGTAAACATTATACATTTAGTAAGTGTAAAATGGATTTTAAATTTTTAGTTTTAGATGAGGTTATTAGGCTTCAGTAAAATATTCAGTGGTGTAGAGGAACTAGGATGGTATGAATATTTATGGCAAGTGAGATTAAATGCCTGTTATCCACATGGGTTAAACAACCATGAAGATTCTGTTGCCTATTTAAGAGGAAGGGGTTAAAATAGTAATTCATTTTGTTCTCAGAGTCATACTATTTAAGACTAGTATTCAATAAAGTATTTTACAATGCATTATTCAGTCTGGAGAAGTCTCACTTTACAGAAGAAACGTTTTGAAGATATAACCATTCACTGAAATGGTGTTTGATGGATAAAGTTAGATGAATAAATGTTCAACAAAGCAAGTCTTCAACAAAATGATATAGACCCAATAGAAACATAAGAGACAGGACAATGTAATCCTTGGATCTATTTTAAGACACTCTGGTTCTTCTGAAATTTGTACAACAGAGAACGTGTCTCCAGCTATAGGAATAGATAATCAATAAGGGTTTAAAGCTTCTACAGCTAAATGAAATAATACTCAGAGCATGTTTGCAGCCTCTTTGGAAATAGAAGAAACAAGAGGGGGAGGAAAAGCATCATGGTCATCAGAGATGTTCAAGTTTTGTTCCAGCAGCTAACTGCCACCAAAAAACTGTTTAAGAAGCAATTTGATTTTATTGAAAATATATCCAGTCATATTTTAGCTTTACCTATTAACTGACGATGATCAGTTTTTTAGGTCAGCATTCACCCGCACCTCCCAAAACTATATATACCAAGTCCACCACCATACTACAGTGAAAAAAATGTGGGAAAAAAAGCAGAGTGCCAGTCTCACAATAAAAATACATTTTGGAGAAACGCACTGCAACATAAATACTCGCACTTAAGCCACTCAACCAGCAATGCAGTGATCATGTAGAACTAGACCCATATTTTAATAATAAATAACATTTTTGCTCAATGAAGGACTCAGCTATATTCCTTGTTTTGTTACTTCTCGCTATCAAACAATGCTGGATATTAAGGCTTTTTGATTTGCATAATATAATAATTTGCTTTCAATTTAAAATATCCATTTTTCAGTTCCTCCATTAATATCATTGAGGCAACATTTGAAAAAGCAGTTTTGAGAGAGTTATTTTTAGTGCAAAAGTATTTTTGTGAGAATGAATGATAACTTAATTAAACAAGTGAGGTATGGATGAAGGCGATTATGCTCCAACGCTAGTATAGTGAGTAGCAATGCTGACAAAGGTGGGGGTGTTATGATATAAGATCAGGTAGATTACAATAAAGAAGCATACTAACAGCTGCTGGATGAACAGTTTTGTCAGGTACTTTTAGATCCCACAGTCGATTTTGAGAAATGCATTGGCAGGCTTTTGGAATATCAATGTCAGATGGAAATTATAGATTTAAAAACAATGTGGAACTTAAAAGTGTGGAAATCTAAACTGTAGTACTTATTATTCCTATTACAAAGATTTGCAAGCATGTTAACAATCCCTTGGATAGACCTACTAGCTCAGGAAAAGGGTTTCTTATTGAACCTTTATCGGCATATCTGGCACATTATTTATCCTCTTTCCTTGAGTTGATTCAAGTTAGATTAAAGGAGTCAAATGCATTTTTATACATTTTGCACAGAATAAAATTAGAATCACATTAGTAACTGTGCACCCTAGATGTTAAGGCTTTATATATGAGAATACCTTGTTGGGCTTGTCTTGAGGTGGAGAAATATTGACTTTATACATCATAAGTACATAGCCTTGATTTCATCTATGTTTTTCTGACTACAACTGAACTAGTTTTGACCATGAAAGTGCTTTATTTTAACAATGAATGTTTTTTCAAATTAATGGTACTGCAATGGGAGCACAATTTGCACCCATATATTCAGATTTTTTTTTTTGGGGGGGGGGGGGGTTATATGGAAGAAGTTTTGGTTTATGATTCTATTCATAATCTCTTTGTCCATGCTTTGGATATGTGATGCTGTGTTTTGGATGGTTATCAGAATATTCGGACCTGCAATAATGGATTCATTTATGGTGAATTATGATCAAAATCAGATTTCTTTTCCAGATGTTGTTAGTACAGAAATAGTAATAGTACAGTCAGTACATTATTTAAGAAATCAAATGCTAAGAACTCTTTCTTACACGTTTCTAGTTTGTAACCCCAGATGTAGTCTAAGAAATATACCTAAATCACAGTTTATTAGGGTGGGTAGATAATGTTCCAATGTTGAATACTATAAAAATGCAACTGAACTAGTGCAGAGGTAAACACAAAGATGTTATGATTGTTTCATATTTCTAAAGCATGAGAATGGCCTATCCAGCATAAAAGGTTTGCTAACATATAAGAAACAAGCTCACATTAAAGAATATCAGCTAGCTATCTTTAAAGAATATCAGCTAGCTATCTTTAAAGAATATCCGCTAGCTATCTTTACTACATTTCGGTGCAACACAGATACCATTAGAAAATTACCATTAGGAAATGTATTTATTTTACATTTATTTTACATTTGGTTACTGGGAAAGTCTGACTGGACACAAGTCCTTTTTCAGGGGAGGCCCGGGGAGAAAAGCTCCACATATAACATAGATTAATAAGTCCAGTTTCATGCGTACAGAATAACACTATACATTTTACATCAAAGAAAACTAGGATGATACCACTTTAAACTGTACATCAACTAAAAGTAGGATAAAAAAATGGTACACTATAAAGGTCCATAGATGAAACACCTTAAACTGTACAATCCCAATAACATTCAGTATGATATAGTATTTTAATACTATAAAGTATACACCAGGTGTCTATACTTAGAAGAAGGAGTAACTGTTGAGAGGAAGAGAGAGGTATGAAGATTGAGACTTGCAAGATAAAGAGTGGTCAACTGCCTGAAACTAAGGGAGGAGTGTTTACCCTGGGTGCACAAGAAGGAGATGGAGTTAGACTAGCCTGGGTGTCACAGTTACAAATCCAATTAGTTTGTAGGTGTATTTTTAGACATTTGTTAAAGTGAGCTAAGGATGATGTGGCTGATATATTAGTGGACAAAGTGTTCCATTTTTAGCAATAAAAGTAGAACAGAGGGATGCTCCTGCAGAGTTGCTGGCTTTATTGACTTGAAGGAGAGGTTTATTGGCGCGTAGGACCCTAGTATTGGAGTAAGAATGTATTAAGTTTTGTAATACAGGGCTTTTATCAGGGCAGTAAAGAATCTTATAGGTTAGTATAAGCTGGTTATAAAGGAGAAGATGAAGAAATGACCAATTACCATTAGACAAATGGTCTATTTTACAGGTTGACAGAGAGGATACGCAATTTATCACACAGAAGTGTAAGTTTGTATTTAGGAAGGGTGAGAGTATAGGAAAAACCTAAATCATTATAAATAATATTTCAAACCCATTAATAGTCCAATGTCATTAACTAGTATAAGTATAAAGGCTCCATCCCTTGTGAAACTTGTTCAGTATGTAGACGTGTACTGAAAAGTAAATCATTCACATCAGTGAATACAAGCAAAATCTTTGAAATTTGTCACATGCTGAAGGGAAAGAGTGGGTAAGTTTGTCACTTGTTCATCTATGGCATTGTTTTGTGGGGGAAAAAAATCTCTAGAATATTAACAAACAAAACTCGGGATCATTATGTGACTTCAGATGTAAAAAGGCTGCTAATAGCCTTTTCAAACAAAATGTTAAACATCCTAATGCTATTTTTTTTCTTATTTTTAAAGAGTAATCGTTTGAACATGGACAAACACAATAAAATATGGTTGTCTATGTACAAATGATAATTCTTTAAAAATAAAAGAAAACTGCAATAAAATGTGTTAGCAAAATAAACTGAAATATAGGATGGAGAGGTGGGGTGTGAATTTAGTGGCATTATTTCAGCCTGGTTTAAATGAACAGCTGCAGTTTTTGTGATATTTTTCCACTTTTAACCACTAGATATCAGTATAAGACATTTTTCATATGTAGACACACACACACACACACACACACACACACATTTTATATATATATATATATATATATATATATAAAATACATTTTGAATGTTATTATACAATATCCAACTGTTTAACGTAACATTGCTAAAATTTTATTATTTGTAATACATATGTATTTATTATTGTGTTTGTTTATATATTGTTGTAGATTCAGTTATCATGAATGTATTTATGTACACTGTATCTTGCAAACAAAAAAGAAAATCATCAATGCGTACTGAATGTCCAGTTGGTGTTCTTTTATGAGACACTGTGGGCAGGATTCACGAAGGCTTGCACGGAGTCTAAGAGTAGTGCAAGACTCCATGCAGCCTTCGCGATCCAGGAACAGCCCTAAATTCCGTGTAAGAGACCAGCTAAAACGTCTCTTACATGGAGTGGGCGTGGATATGCTAATCACCTCACTTGCAGCCCAAAGGCATGCAAATGAGGTAGATTAGTGATCCAGGAAGCCCAAAGCAGCCCGTAAGAGCGTTTTAGCTGCAGAAATGTACTCAGTTGACAACTGAGTATGCTTCTGCAAAACCACAATGGAGCCATGTCAGCTCCAAATAAAGGGTGCATATGTGTCAGGCAGCATGCCAATGGCCAAATATGTGGCCATTGGCAAGGTACCCCGATGCAAATATGAAAAATAAATATTTTTTTTCGGCGATTGCTGATGTTTAAACACAGCACAGCCCCGCGCAAACGGGCTGTGCTGTAGAAAACATACAAATGAAGGTTATAAACCCATAAATGTGGGTTTTATGCAATACATGGATTTACAATGCAGGTACCAGCAGACCAAAAACAACATGGCCACCGTTTAGTGGCTGCTAAGGGGGGAAGCTGAGTCTAAGACATGTAACTAAGCATTAGTAGGCAATCTGATGTAAATGAGTGTTAGGATACTGAATTCTACTGTCACATAGCAAATGAGCACATTCTGAGTAGTGTAAGAGATACATAAGGGGGAGGAATAAAGTAGGAGATAGGTGACATCACAGGGGGGAATGGTAGAAAGAAATGCAGTTCATTGGAGGTCAGTGTTACATGACAGATGTCAGACACATATCATGGAAAGAGGAGTGCCACAACATAAGCATGGGAAAGTCAAGAAATGGAAGGTGTACACTGTTGCTTACACCAAAGTTTCTTGCTGGGCATGCATGCACACGTGTGCACGCCATGCAGCGTGAGTAGGGCAGTGTGCGCACGTGTAAGGCAGACTGAGCATGTGGGAGCCTGTTGGCAGACTTGTAAGACTGTTTGCGCTGGTGTGCGCGCGTTTTAACCCAAATAAGCAGATTCTGAACAGTGCAAGCATGTGTGCACGTGTGTAAGCCACTGTGAGCGTGTTTCTGATGGTATGCACATTGCTCCCCCCTGAGGAAACAGAAAGGAGAAAGGAAGCAATAGAATTAGTAGGAAGCTAGCAGGGAATACTGCTGGAGCTAGCAGGTGAAAACAATTAGAAGCAGGCAATTACACAGGCAGAATAGTAGCTCAGCCAAGCACTTAAAACTCTGTAAACAGAAGTGCAGGATGTTTCTCTCAAGAGACACTGCAAGACAGGAGTAAGCTGAACTCAGAGCAGAAATGCTAGGGGCTGCCATAGCTGTCATAAGGAGACATAGGCTACTTGCTGAGGGTGGTGACAATGCAGATGATGCCAGACAACCCACAGTGAAGAGACGGAGAAGAATGTACAAGCCCAGGGTCACCTACCATGGCTTACATGAGCTGGAGATAGTAGAGCGCTATAGAGTTGACAGAGAACCAACAGAGGGGAACCCATCCCAGTGGAAACCAAGGGATGTGTTGGCATAAGAATACTAGCAACAGGTACCTTCCAGAGACCAACTGGTGATATGATGGGGATATCACAGGCATCAGCCTCCAGGGTACTGCACCAGTTCCTGGATGCTATGTCAGCACATGTCGGTGATCATGTATATTTCCCCAATGCCC
>NC_056725.1:720433162-720475333 GCF_019279795.1 Protopterus annectens | reverse complement strand
TTTTGGCAGGGGGTTTTTTTGATTTTTTATTTTTTTATTCCCCCATTTTTTTAAAAAAATTTTTACTGCCCATGTGCATTTCCCCCTTTTTTGTAATTTCATTTATTTTTTTGTATCCTTTTTAGCTGGTTTTTTGCTGTTTTTTTGTTGGTTATTTTTCAGTTGCCTTTTTTTTTTCTAAACTTTTTTTTTTTTATCTCGCAGCTTACCAAAGGGGACTGTTTATCAGTTCATTTTCTGCACCATCCATTTATTTTTTATTAGCACGCATATTACGCTCAGCTCAGCTAGGGGCACACAGTTTCAGTGTGTTAAACCACTGCTCACCTATGGGCACTCATTTTGCACCTGTTAAACCACTGCTCATCTACGGGCACTCATTTTGCACCTGTTAATCCACTGCTCACCTTCAGGCACTCATTTTACACCTGGTAAACCACTGCTCACCTATGGGCAGATGCACTCAACTTGTTAAACTGTAGCTCAGCTATAGGCACATCTGGCATTTTTTATTATTTTGTTATCTCACATTTCTTCAAAATAAATGGCCCATTTCATTAAATTTTACATAAAATATAATTTTATATGTGTACATATATGTCAAGGACTTGTTTCGTGCTTATTTCACTAAAAATAAAAATTGATATTGTGGGGGCTCAAACCATGACTGCCTAGTTTTCAGTCGACATCTCTACCGCTACGCTATTGCTTTTTGGCTTACTTTGCATATTTAGTTCTTATATGCTTTTCCACTGACTGCTAACTGTGGCTAAGTGACGGGCACGCCCACACAAACGAGCGCACTCACGGGCAAACATCTTTACAATTTAAAAAAATATATAACATGTTCATTTATATATTTTATGTTCATAGTCTGTGGGGGCATGTGTTGTGTTGTGTTTATTCACATTTCCATGGACTCTGTCGTGGGGGTTTACTTTCGGGACTTTTACTCTTCTGAGGGCGCGTCCGTTTGCAGGGCTTGGCCTACAGACACGCCCCCTACTGTCTTCCATGGGCCGTGTAAGCCTTAGGTGTGATTCAGCATGCCCTCATGCATATGCATGACATGCTGATGTCACACCATTTAACTGCAGCCTCCGTGTAAGCCTTGTAACTCTTACACGGAGGCTTCGTGAATCCTGCCCTGTATCTTGCACTGATTAGTTGTGATGTATGCATTTAACATAATATATAAGGGATGAGAAACTAATAGACAAAACAATCACACTGATGTATGTGGGTGCGAACACCTTATGAATTTATATTACCCTATCCTTAACACACTTTATACATCTAGAGCCAATTGCTTTTATACTACCCTATCCCCCAAAATTTTATTTAAGGAAAAAGCTGTAACTAGTCTGGGGCAAACAGAGTGGCTGACCTGGGTACAAGCTGTTACGGGGCACAATTTATCAGGTGCTAACAGAGTGGGATTGCAGAACCAGAATTCATTTCTGAAGCCAGGAGAACATTGTGGCTTCAGAAATCAGTGCTTTTATTGCACAGTGACTATAACAAGCTGTTTGTTACAACTTTGGGAAGAACTTTTTTTTCTTTTTTGTTTGCTCCTCAACTCATTATCTTATGTACTAGCTACAGCTCTGGGAAAAGCTAAAGGAACACCTACTACCACAGTATAAGTCTACATGTTTTGGATATATCATTCATACGTCTTAATGTACTAACTTAAAATGAAATGATCTTAAAACTCAGTCCTGTGGACCTCTCCCAGTCCTGTTTTATTTCTAGTACTACCTATCCTATCTTACTCTTTGCACTGACTACCAAGTATACTTTCTAAATATGTTTTGTTCATATATATTTGAAGACTATTTTTATAATATTATCTAAAATATTTAGTTTGTCTAATATCTTGACCATGGCCACATTAGTAAGTTTTAATTTGCCATTAGGCTCAGGTTGTGTGTGTGTGTATATATATATATATATATATATATATATATATATATATATATATATATATATATATATATATATAGCTATCTGTTTATTAACAACCCAAGATATATGTATTGCATTTCTTCATTTTTTTTCTTCTGTATTACTTTCCACTCCCTGAAATTATATCTTGTGTTTTAGTATTTCATGGAAAGGTATATTATGTACCTCTCTCACTATTTGTCCTTTCACCTTCCTTTCAATACTATTCCTGTAGATCTTTCTTCATTTCTTTACTATATTTCTCTGAACTTAAATATTTCTCATTTTTTGTCTTACCCCTTTTATTTTTCCATGCCACATCAGCCATCTTCTGTCACTACTCACCTTCTCTGCGCTCATATGCATATACCTATGAACAATATTACTACACCCCTTTCCACTCTACTTACCTTTTACTCTCACCCATTGGATACTTCTTACGGATTTTTTACCAAGTTCCCTGATCTGTAAACTTGCTCCTGTATTAATGCCATCTTTCCCCATACTTAGTTCGAGTACCATGCACCTTTATTATTATACTCTTCATTGTCTTTCATTCTCTTACCACCCTTTTTTACCCTCTCTGTCTTGTACCAGCTAGTTAACACCCCCATGGCCTTCTGAGATGGATTTATGACCCTTTTATTTGAACCTACCTTGGGTATGGCTCTGCCCCTGTCTTTTGAGATTATGCATTTCCCTGACTATGCTCCATGATCTCTCCACTGTCTGTAGTCTCTTTCCAATTCATTCTCCTTTCCTTTCATTTTGCCTCTTGTATTTCTTCTGCTCCCTTTGTCGGTTTCCCCTTCTGTTCTACATAGCTCTCCTTTTTCTTCCCATTCCCTCATTCTTCCCGTGTCCCCTTTCATTACTGCACTCATTGTTCTTCCGTAATTCCCTTGGTTTACTGCTTTGGCCCTCATGTTTATTTTTGCTCACTTTTTTTCCACTGCACCATATATCTAACAGTTGTTGTTTAAATACAGCCTTATTTTATCCCTCTGTTCTTCATTCCCTTCTGGAAGGTTCTTAACTGCATTTCATATATTTCAAAGTCTCTTGACTTCTTGCTCAGCTTTAAGGTTAATCTGGTTATTGTCTATTTGCCTTATATTTTTCCTTTCCTTCCTCAGCATGCCAATATTCTTCCAGTCACTGTATGTGCAGTGTATATTCTTCCATTCACTGTATGTGCAGTGTATATTCTTCCATTCACTGTATGTGCAGTGCATATTCTTCCATTCACTGTATGTGCAGTGTATATTGTTCCAGTCACTGTATGTGCAGTGTATATTCTTCCATTCACTGTGTGTGCAGTGTATATTCTTCCATTCACTGTATGTGCAATGTATATTGTTCCAGTCACTGTATGTGCAGTGTATATTCTTCCATTCACTGTATGTGCAGTGTATGTTGTTCCATTCACTGTATGTGCAGTGTATATTGTTCCAGTCACTGTATGTGCAGTGTATATTCTTCCATTCACTGTATGTGCAGTGTATATTGTTCCAGTCACTGTGTGTGCAGTGTATATTCTTCCATTCACTGTATGTGCAGTGTATATTCTTCCGTTCACTGTATGTGTAGTGTCACTGTGACTGAGCTGTCCAAGCAGTAGTATCTCATTCAAGCTAAGGATCATTAACCTAATTCCATTTGTTCACTGGGATAGTCCAACATAGCAGAAATATCACCTTTTCAGAAGATTCCAGGGAGAAATGTTCCAAAAGCAATAATTATATTTACATTTTGAATGAACAGTAAAACATTTGCAAAAATGGTAATAGAAAAATAAGCAGTATAAATATAATAAATAGAAACAGTTATATAAAGATGTGCTGAACATTTATTTTACAGAAATTACAACTGCACAAAAAAAGTAAATAAAAACAAGGTAGAAAGAGAATACCCACAATGTCGACATGAGAACACCAACACAAACTTCACACAACTCATTTATAATATAATTCATAAACTACACTAATACCCTACTATTGAAGAACTTGCACATGTATACAACTCATACAGACCACTGAGATCGCAACAAAAGCATCCTCAATCATAAGTAAGTCAACAAACTACATGGGATATTCCTTATATTCTGTCCATACAGTTAAAGTTTGGAACACTGCTCCCATAGAAATAAGATCAGATAAAAACACTCAGATGTTTATACGCATCTTAAGTATTATTTAATAAGGAATAGCACTTGTCCCTGTATGTAGTGCTAAACACAAAATAACACTACTATCAAACTAGGAGTCACCCTGTTGCACACTATATCTAGCAAACACCCTAGGATATTAACTGCATCACAAACCTTTCTTCTCCTATTGTAACATTTGACTGTAAATAGCTACTTACCTTTTTTATCCTTATCCATATATTTTTATTACATGAACTGAGTGGATACAATCGAATAAAGGTTTTGACGCATCTGATAGTCCTTCTATAGTCTCTTTCAACAGTCTCTGCATAATTCCTAAAGCCAAGCTTACTATTTATTTGTATTCCCAGATCTTTAAAGGTGCATACATGTTTCATTTCTGAGCTATTTATCTTATAAGAGCTCTACAAATTGGATGGACTGAAACTTATATGGCTAGTTTTACCTGAGTAATCTTTCATGTTGGTTATTTCAGCTCATTTACAAATACTAAATGACAAAGTACTTTAAAGGGACAGACATTTACTAAAAGTTCCATTTCACATATTAAAAATGTTGCTATAGCTTTAATAAACTCCATCACATCAACTACTATTAAACAAAGGGTTTCTTTTGAAAGCCACGCTCTCTCCTTTAACTCATGGCATATAAAATAGTTCTGAACTTCATAAATATCTCCAGAGTGATTGCAAGTAAATGATTTAACTACTTCCCATCCATTTGAAACACATAATGTATACAGAAAAATCTACTGTTTTTACATTTTTGCCAGGGGACAAGCCCCCTGCACCCCCATGTGGGGGCTGCACCCCCACACCCCCTACAAATTATATATACCAACTCCGAAATTGCACTACAGTGGGGAAAAAGGGTAAATTTCCTGATCCTCACTGTACTGCAATCTCCATTCAAAAGCTCTGAGTTTACAAAAAACTAAATGGTGTGTAACGTCCGCTGCTGTTTTTTCGGTATTATGCAGTTCAATATTGTCAACTTTCATTGCTGTGTGATTTTGATGGCTTTGTCTTGTTGTTTCCAGTTTCAGTTATATAATTTGATAAACTGAAGTAGACCCATATCTATCTATCTACATATATATATATATATATATATATATATATATATATATATATATATTTATATATATGTATATACATATATCTATATATAGCTATATGGGATCCTGACACATGCTCGACTAGCATATGTCCGAATCACAAAACATCGAACACACATACGCGAAAGTGCTTAACATCGACAAGCGCTTCCATGTATGTGTCCTTGTTTCGTAGATCGGACTAGAGTGCGGGTAAGGGAAAATTCCCTTTTCCCTACTGTAGTGCGATATCAGAGTGTAAATAATAAAGTGGGGGGGATGCAGGGGTGCAAAGCCCCCCTGCAGAAACATAGATTTTTTTTTGAACTACACATACATGGAAGCGCTTTTCGATGTTAAGAGCTTTCGTGTATGTATGTTCGATGTTTTGTGATTTGGACATATGCTATTCGAGCATGTGTCCTAGACCCATCTATATATACATATATGTGTGTGTGTGTGTGTGTGTGTGTGTGTGTGTGTGTGTGTGTGTGTGTGTGTGTGTGTGTGTGTGTGTGTGTGTGTGTGTGTGTGTGTGTGTGTGTGTGTGAGAGAAAGAGAGAGAGAGAGAGAGACTGAACAGTTATGATCCCAAAATTGACCCTTAAGGTACCCCATTGGCATACCCCTGATCTATCCTGAATCTGGCATGTATTCTACCTGCCAATTTCAATCAGTTAAACAAACTATTATCCACTTTACAAGGTTGGTGGAAATTCCTATGCTAATTAATTTATTTTCAATCAAATCATGATTAACATTGTCAAAAGCCACTGAAAAGTCTATAAAGACTACATTGGTTTGAACATTCTTTTCAAAAGCTGCTATATCATTTTTGCTAAAATATTGATTATAAGTTATCTTTATATATTTATTATAAGGGTCTAGCTTTTGAGTACTAATGATAATACATGCTTACTAACCACACTTTCTTAGTTCTTCAATTAATTTTCGCCAAACAATGGATGTATTATTGGTCTATAGCTGTTAGCACTATCATAAATGCCCTTGTTCTCTTGTTCTTCTAGTTTTCTTTACTTCTGGCCATCTATAAATCTTCTGGTAATTTGGCAGACTAATCACTATCCTTGAAAATGTATATTACTGGTTTAGCTGGTACATCCTTAATTATTTGAAATCTCTGCTTCTTATTTAATCAGTACCTGAAGCTTTGGTGTAGTTTAACTTAGGGCAGGATTCACAAAGCCTCCGTGTAAGAGTTACAAGGCTTACACGGAGGCTGCAGTTAAACGGTGTGATGTCAGCATGTCATGCATATGCATGAGGGCATGCTGAATCACATCTAAGGCTAACACGGTCCGTGGAAGACAGTAGGGGGCGTGTCCATAGGCCGAGCCCTGCAAACGGACACGCTCCCAGAAGAGTAAAAGTCCCGAAAGTAAACCCCCACGACAGAGCCCGTGTAAATGTGAAAAAACACAACACAACACATGCCCCCACAGACTGCGAACATAAAATGCAGAAATGAACATCTTATAATTTTTTTTTAAATTGTAAAGATGTTTGCCTGTGAGTGCGCTCATTTGCGTGGGTGAGCCCGTAGCATAGCCACAGTTAGCAGTCAGTGGAAAAGCATATAAGAACTAAATATGCAAAGTAAGCCAAGAAGCAATAGCGTAGTGGTACAGACGTTGGCTGAAGAGCAGGCAGTCATGGTTCGAGCCCCCACAACATCAATTTTTATTTTTAGTGAAATAACCATGAAACAAGCCCCTGACATATATGTACACATATAAAATTATATTTTATGTAAAATGTAATGAAATGGGCCATATATTTTGAAGAAATGTGAGATAACAAAATAAAAAAAAATGTCAGATGTGCCTATAGCTGAGCTACAGTTTAACAAGTTGAGTGCATCTGCCCGTAGGTGAGCAGTGGTTTAACAGGAATAAAATGAGTGCCCGTACACGAGCAGTGGTATAACAGGTGTAAAATGAGTGCCCGTAGGTGAGCAGTGGTTTAACATGGTGAAACTGTGTGCCCATGGCTGAGTTGAGCGTAATATGCATGCTGACAGGCAAGTGATGCGTAAATCAGCGTAACCCGTTTGCGCGGAGCTGCGCACCGCACCAACAAGCTAACTGACGGGGCAACGTTGAGCATGCTGTAACAAAACTGCCTTTACACAGACACACCTCCTAGCCTGTGTAGACAGTCATAAAATATAAAAAGCAGTGGCCAGGTTTGAACCCAGGACACCATGCACCATAGTCAAAGTACTGAACCACTAAGCCATGACAGTTGCACTTAGAAATGTAGTAATAGCATATATATAGGAATGAATAGAAAGAGGAGCATGACAAAGCAGGTTTTGTGAAGCTGATACAATTCCAAAATGGCCAATCACAGATAAGTGCAGGAAAAACAGCATATATAAGTCCCATAGGCGGGAATACACAGCATAACCGATTGTAGAACCGACTTGCAGACAGAATGTCAGGTGTAAGTGAGCGTAGTTGCTTTTGAGCACAGAGGTGGGGCATTGAGGAGTCCAAATATATGGTTTGGCTCCTTGTCCACAATCATGAGGCCCAACTCATGCAGGGCCAGTTCCTGTGGGGAGCATATAGGGCTGAGGTGTGGGACCGGTTGGCTCATGATCTCACCAGTGCCACAGGGATACCAAGGACTGGTGAGCAGGTCCATCACCACCATTCGGACATGAAGAGACGGAAGCAGGACCAACTGAACTGTTGGATCCAGGAGGCCCGGCAAATGCCCAACGCCCCACTACTGAGCAAGTTACATGTAACTATTTATGTAAGAAATTAACCTAGTTGATAATATGGAGATGTGTATTCCAATATTACTTTATTTATTTATATTACAGTTGCAGGTGTCCGTTCTGCGAACCGTAGAGCCTATGGCGATAGGCTGGCATGGTTGCACCACCAGGCAGGTCAGTAATCCTCTCCCTGTAACTGTAAATAAATATATAAGTATGACAGTTAGCAAAAGAGTGCAGTGTAGTCACTATTTAATAAAATGTGCAAGTAACAGTGTAAGAGGGTTTGCAAGTATTGCTTGATTACAAAAGTGTGATGCAGTCTGTAATCCAAACATAAAAATGAAACAAGTCTGAAATAAAGATGTCCCACCTGTAATATAATAGTACATAATTTGCAGTAGACTGAAAAGTACAGCTGCAGAAGCTGAGTAAAACACATGTGTGAAATATATCCCTGTTGAAATACAGAAACATGATAGAAGTGAGACTGTTGGAAAGGATTGTTATAACTACAGGTAAAACATGTCAATAAAGCCTAGAATTAAGTACCATCCTGAATTGTAAAAATAAAACAAGTGAGAGAGTGTGAGAAAGAGTTATGAATCCACCAATAAAGTAGTAATAACTCCTGAATAAAGTATACTGCAGTCAGTACAGAATGAAATGAATGTGACAGGCAGAACCAAACAGTAACATGTGTTGAAAATGTTACCACAGCTGGAATGTGTATCCCAAAATCTGGATATGTTGCTCTCAGTCTGCAATATGCAGATAGTATGGTTGTCTGAAATACCAAACATCCACAGTTGTCTATAGCTATATAAAGCAAATGTAGCAGGATGATGTAGCTGAACAGAGCCATATATGAATGTGTATGAATAAAAATGAAAATGTATATTGATGTAGCAGTAACATTCCTATCACCAACTTGAAGTAGTTATCACATAGGAAACTGTAGGCAGAACTGTAGTGTGTATATATCTGCAGCTATTAGAAATGTACAGCATATATATTGGTATTTGAAGTTGCTAATTAAATTTTTTTCACCCTACCCTATAACCACATATAATCCATTCCACGTGAAATTGGTATGTGCAATCACAATTAACACCCGTGGACATTTGTCCTGTTGGTTCATACGTATTTGCATGTATGTTGATGCATCTGCCCTGTTCATACATCCAAACCTGATGGCCTGTTGCCATCAACCAACCCTGCATGTTGTTGGACTGTGTATTGCTGTTCAAAATATGCATGTGTTATGCTTGCTGTTCAATGGTTTGAATATCTGGGTGTTTGGTTAATGGGAATACTAATGCATGCTGTTACAACTAATTGTGAATGGTATTGTACGTTACTAACCCAACCTGTCATGACATAATGCAAAACACAGGACGACAGGGAAGGCTGGTTCCTGCGGACCCACCTCTCCCTCCTCAGCTGGCGAGTGCATCTGGCAGTAGTGCCCAGGCCGGACCCTCCTCCGGTGGCCCTGTGCCACCTGTGGCTGGAAGCACTGCAGGGGATGGGGCTCGTCCCCCCTCTGCAAGTGTGGCCAGAGGAGAACATCCACTCACCCTCCATAGTGCCCAGACTGTGGTGCGTATGGAGATCTGGGAAGCTGTTCTTGGGCCCCTATGCCAGCTTGAGGCACAGGTGGCAAAACTAATGGGCGTGCCTGCTGCCCGGCCTACACAGCCCCCAGCACAGCCCTGTCCTGCGCAGTGAAGGCACAGTGGCAACTGCCCATGGGTGGGGATATCAGTTCCACTGTTGCCATCTGTGGGCTCATGGGCTCTAGATATCCAAACATCCGTCCCCGTCAATTGTGTAACCCCCCCACATGTGTCATACACCGCCCCTGTATGCGTCTTGTTTGTCTTGTCTGTTAACCTACCCAACCTACCTCCCCGGCTATACCGACTTCCTGTACCTGACATACCACTCTCACCTGAAAAAAAAAAAAGGGCACTCTGTACCCACAAAAAATTATGCCCCATACATAGCTGCCCATTTCACACACATGTCTGCTGGACATGGAAACTGTCAATTGCAATTGGCTGTACAACAAGTATTATTGTTGTCCTTACACCTCTCTCAGGGGTGGAAGGTTTCAAATGTCACACCAAATTACAAACATATGCACAGCTGCTGCTGATGAAGAAATGGGCAGCTATGGGCCTTACCTACATCCCTCCTGCAAAACCCGAGCTTGTTTTCCTACTGTCTTACCCTCTTTGTGACCCCTTTTTCACCACTTTCCTGTCTCCCCATTTTCATTTCTTTCAAAGAAATTAGCGGTGTGTAAGAGTAAGCACTTTTAAGCAGTTGTAAGCGGGTGTACGTAGAGCTGAACGCCAGTGCGCATGCGTGAGCTCTGCGCAAACCAGTGCTAACCCGGTTATAACTGCTTAAAAGTGCCTTAGTCACTCTGAATGACAAGGCCTGTAGTCTGCTCAAAAGCAAAATAAAATCCCACTGTCAGTCCCCAACCCAGGACCTTGGAAACAGTAGTCTGCATGACTTACTGCTAAGCCATGACTGTTATATAAGAGCATTGTGCTACAATAAATATATCATGTAATAGTAGGACTGAATGTAAAGGGAATATAGGATGTGTAGTACACAAAGCATGTCATGTATATTTACTGTCAAATGTAGTGGATTTCTATAATAGTAGTGTGTGAACAGAAACAGCCATGCTAGTTGGTAGCTAGTAGGTAATAATGTCACTGTAGCACCTTGCAAGCCACACACATACTCACAGCAGGATAATCACTGCCCATACCCCACAACCTCTTACAGGAACACATCCGGACTAAGTAATAACAAATGTGGAGCAATGGCCCAAAAACAGGGACACATTCCAAATATTGCTCCAACAAACTTAGTTGAGAGAGTAACAGGTTTTGCATTATGTTGGATGTTTGGAAGGGTATGAAGTCTGAAACTGAAATGTTTGTCACTATAGTCTGACTTGTGCCCAGAGTGATTTGCCAGAAAAAGCTGTTTATGAGATATGGAACAAAATATGAGGCAAAAATGTGGACAACCCGCAAATATATGTACACTTGAGAGGTCTGACACTGCCATATTTGAATAGTTAAGAGCCTAGACATAGCAACAGTGACTGAGTTACAAGGATGCCCCACAGACTCCCTGTGAAATGTACAAACAGTAGGCAGAAAGGTATTACAACACATGCAATGGTAACTATGAAGTACTGAAAGTATGCACCACTTGCATGTCGGAAATAGTGTAGTAATACATATGCTCATGCTAACCCACAGTCACAACTGCAGAATACCAGGCAATTTAATGGGTGTACCCCACTGATATGTACCATTCCATGAGGCAGGTAAAAGATGCACCTGAGAGTCTCTGGGGCCTGCTCAGCAGCATACTCAAATACCCTAATAGATGTCAAGGCCCACACCATGGCCATACCACACTGCATACAGTAACATCCTAGCAGATATAGCAAGCATTGCAAGGTGTGAATGTACATGGAAAATAGGAAAGCCACAGCAACACACTACAGTCAAGACACCTAGCAGGCATACAAGTAGTGAATGCAAAGGGCAAATATTGAAGCCATAGCAACAAAGACCAAGAGCCACCGCTATACACCAGTTACACCACATGTTCCACAGGAAAGCACACACACCCACATTAACAGTAGTAGTAGTCTTAGGTGTCAGTGTACATGCACACTTAGTACAGGAAACTGGAGAAATGAAAGGAGAAATGTTAATCTACATCACAGCCAGAAATATGAGAGAGATACTAACCTTTACACTCACAGAACAGTGTCCACAGCATACCAGCATGGTCCCTGCCCTTAAACTCTGAAAGGGCTATGCCTATCTCACATACCTTTTTATAGCACTGTCCTGGAATCACAGTGAGAACTGCAATCAGTACACAACTGGCTGCATGCAATTAGCAAATGCTGGCTAACAATTGGTGCAGAGGCCATCACATGGACATATGCAGATACCTACAAAAGCATGCTGTACTCCCAGTCCACACATGCAATACTTTCATTGCACCCTGTGGAGGTAGGGAGAGAGAGAAAGAGAGAGAAAAAAAAAACATACACAAACAAAAACAGTCATCAAAACCCACTCGAAAGCTGATAACTGCCAACTGGAGCAGCAGCAGGACACCAAACCAAATGGCAACGCAAGTAGCTGTGACAAACACAGGTAATGTAAAGTAATACTTTAAAAGTCTACATACTGTGAACCCTCCATATGTGTCATTGGTCTGTATCCATATGTATATGAAGATGTGCATAGGGCAGGGGACATACAGCAACTATCAGTGAAGGCTGTACATACATATGTATGTGAGGGCATCTATGTGCACATATCAATGTAGGTTGAATGTAGGTTGTAGTGCAATGTACAAAGTAGGTTTCACAGTTATGTATGTTTAGCAGTATGTTAGTGTGTGTATACAGTTTTGAAAACAAACATGTTGATATATCTATCTATCATATGGATACGTATGTATGTCAATATATGTATGTGTGTGTATATATATATATATATATATATATATATATATATATATATATATATATATACACACATATATATATATATATATATATATATATATATATATACACACACACACATATATATATATATATATATATATATATAATATGCATATATGTATACATACATAGAAAGGGATGTAGGAATACATAGGCAGATGTAGATAGATAGAGTATGTAGAAACATGTATATGTAATGCACACATACAGATATAGATATATGTAGATACATATACATAGACAGACAGATCTGACTATCTACAGATATGACTGTATATGACGATCTCACACTCCCCCTGTCCCACTCCCTCTGTCACTCTCACCCCCTCTCTGTCACACCCCCCCTCTCCATATCTATAGCAATATATGTACATCGATATATATATATGTGTATATGTATACAGACATATATATATATATATATATATATATATATATATATATATATATATATATATATACATATACATATTACATATACATATATATATATATATATATATATATATATATATATATATATATATATATATATATATATATATATATATATAGAGATAGAGAGAGAGAAAGATGTATATATATTCTGAGTGAGGCACATGTGTACAGATGTATTGCAACAGGTGCCTGGTGACAAAGGCATGGAGTGAACACCAGTGTCGAAACTGGAGTACCATATCCCATTTCAAATCACCTACACCAGTAACCACCAGATATGTGATGGGCTGCCCACCACTGCATGTGTCAGGGGTGAACAGGGTCATAAATGTGTACAATAGCCCCCCCCAATGATAGTCACAGTGACACACTATTCCTGGAATACCTGCACATGGTATGTGTCAGCAGACGTGGTGTGTCAGCTATGGACATGTATGTCAGTGTACCCCTACACACCACACAATGGCTGCCACGGTATGTACCTCACATGACAGCTACAGATATGGAGAAGGACACACTGACATGTACGACACTGTGACAATGCACTCAAACACATTACCAATGCACAGTGACTCACAACACCACAGAATACACACATACTACCCACATAGAGGTTACCACTCCTGGATTTACATACTTAAGTCACACCCATGACAGATGTCCAACAACCATAATAACACCTCACACCATCCACAACCTAAATGACTGCTGTGTGTCGTCCTTGACACTGCAGTAGAGAGCACATGGCGGAGGTACAGGTTCCTACCCAGAGATAAGACATACCCTGCAATAAACCACACAGCGTTAAGAAGCAAGACTCCCCATGAGTACATGTCACACATACCCCTGCTGAATGTTAGTCAGATAGGTTATATGCCATATGAGTCACCCTGTGTAACTGTTTGACAGGAGCAGGTACCATAACATCACATGTGTCACAATGGTCAGGGTAGCAGAACAGTATGCTGCTGTAGTCCCAGGGGCAATAGCGTATTGTATTGTAATGTATTGTATTGTGTTGTATTGTACTGGTATGTAGAGGTGCCTCCTTCGTGGAGTGGAACCATTGCTGCTGTACGCCAGTGTACAGGTAGATATCCTGTAGTCAGGCTAGTGTTACATAGCACTTCTATATGTATGTTTAGCTCCTCTTGAAGTTCATGTAGCATGCAACCGGGGATACCATCAGGTCCCATTGATGCTGTGTTTTCTGCTTTTCTGAGGGCGGCTCTCACCTGGACATCTGTGATGACAGGGAGGTTACATTCAGCTGAGATGAGTATGTCTTAGTTTGGGGGAGAGGGGGGGGAAACTTGCACTGAACCTGTCTGCCACAATGTTGCCAATATCTGTGGGTTCAGTGAATTATTTGTTGTTGTGTACTAACTATGAGCATATTGGAGGGTTTCTGACCAAGTTTCTGACATAACTGAAGAAGGCCTTGTGGTTATCTGTAGTGTCCCCGGTGAATTCCATCTCAAAGTTGCCCATGGAAGTTTGTATGAGAGAAAATAGCTCTTTACTAGTGCTGATCAGACATGCCTTCCCTTTATGGAATTATGCTATGCATTGCAGTAGCTTCCATCTTTTGTTATACAATCTGTCTATGGCTGGGGTCCACCAGACAGGATGCTTTCCCTTTGTGGAGAGTGTTTTGGTCTTATATGGGATTGCATGATCCATGCATTCTCAGAGATGTCCGTAGAAATCATTTGTGAAGGAGTCAGCATTGTGGGTTGTGTCTTCCACTGGCCCAGTGGGCTTAAAGGATACCATCTCAGTGTTACGAAGTGTAAAGTTTGCATTTGAAATGTTATTCACTGTAGTCGTTTGTGCTGGTGGTGGAGGTGGGATATGTATATCCAGGGCAATTAGTTTGTGGTCAGATCACAGTAGTTGATGATGTACCCAATACAGTACCTCAATACAAACCCCCAGAGTGAGGCTGTGCTTTGGACCTGAATCAGTGTTCTGACTGCTGGGGTTTGGTAGTATGTCGTATGGAGTGTGCCAGGTACTGTTGCACAGTTGTTGGCTGAGCACTGATACCTGGCCATTTACATGTGTATCCACCAATAGAGAGACAGATGCTATATATGTGAGATATGTTGTATCACAACAGTCGAGTAGCATGTGTAGTATGTCTGTCAAATTCTGCTGACATATTTTGCTGATATCATGTTATTTCCTTTTTCAGGACCATGGCTCACCAGCGCAATCCAGTGTACTCTGCAGCTGAGGATAAGGAAATACACGAGAGCCTGGTGCGGGATTATGCAATACTCTTTTCCTGCACCAGCCAGAATCAGCAGGAGAGGGCTGCACTGTGGCAAGACCTTGTCTGTCGGGTAAATGACATAGGCACGCACAATAGGACATATGAGCAGGTACAACATCACTGCAGTGATTTAATCAGAAATGTCCATCAGCGTGCATCGGATATCCACAGGCAACAGGTTGCCACTGGTGGTGGGGTGGCTACACATCCCCCACTCACCAGACTGGAGGGACTACTCATAAGTGTTGTGGCTCCATCCCGCCAACAACAACAGCAGCAGACCTGCATTATGATGGAGACTGGAGCCACACAGCACCAAGACTACGAGCGTGCAGGTAATATGCCATATGTATAGGTGATTGTTGTGTACACTGGTAGTTAATGCATGTGTGAGGTGTGTCCTTTGTTTGTAGCTGTCATCATAGTATTTAATGTGCAAGTGTGATATTCTCAATATCAGCAGCTGACCTGTGAAAGGCAACTGTTGTACTACTGACCTGTATCATACTCAGTAACAATGGCACAGTTGTGCCCACTGACATTAATTTCCTCACTTCTGCAGGTCCCTCCGGTGTAACAGCAATGCAGCCTATCCATGCTGGTGAGTGTGTATTAACAATACCTTTAATAGTCTTGATAGTAATAGTAATATTAGGCTCACTTAGTAGTGCTCTGTGTATGTATGCAGGTGTGTCTGTGTGTTGATATCTCGCATACTGAGTACTGTGCAAGTGTGCAACTGAGTGCAAGTGTGCAACTGTGTGCATGTGTGCATGAGTGCATGTGTGCACCTGTGCATGTGTGCATGTGTGCATGTGTGCATGTGTGCACCTGTGCATGTGTGCATGTGTGCATGTGTGCATCACTGGTAACATTGTGTAGACATTGTAAACTGTGTTTCCTGTTTCCCTCCCACAGGTTCTGGTGCTGCTCAGGTGTCATGCAGCAGGGAACCTGAATCAGGTGCCACGGGTACTGATAATGATGACATCTGTGTAATGGCACAGGAAGGTGTGCCACGGTCCGTCATTGGTCAGCCAATTGACAGTACACAGCTGTCATCAATGCGCACAGTCATCCTGCCAATACACCCTTTGTCACCAATGTCCCTAGGTGATGGACAGGATACAGTGGGCATTGACCAAGGTAATGTGGTATCTGTGGCACATGCTTCCCCACACGGACAGATGTCCAGGAGTTCTCGTGGGAGCATCCGTGGGCGTACTGCCCCTGTCAGACATGCCCACAGAGGTCTTACAACCTCAGCTTTGTTTTGGGCTGTCATGCAGGCACAGTCACGTATGGAACGGTACACCAGAAAGGGTCTGAGGGAGCTGACAGCATGTCGCACAGCCATGACTGACAGTATGCGTGACATTGCGGCTGCCATCCGTAATTTCACCAATGTCATAGACAGACGTTGTGGGGACATATTAGATCAGTTCCACAACTACATGTCCATGAGCCAGGGCAATGGTGGATGGTTGAGGCATCGACATGGGCGTATGCCAGCAACAGCAGCAGCTGGCAGTCATCGCGGATGACAACAGGGCTGTGGCATCCCCCATAGTGCCAGCAGCAGCCCCAGCAATGCTGGGTCTGTGCTGTCATCAGACCGCCGCAGGAGACCACGTGTACATGGCTCTGGACAGGCTTGTCCAGTCAATGAACACCTGCTTCTGATGACAGTACCCAGGCTGGATTGGTACCGGATATGGTCCGTAGCACCCCTGCAAGGCACAGGTACCGTGTCTGTGGCCAGAGACACTGATCTGTATGACCTGGCAGTTACAGTCTGTGACTGTCCACAAACACCGGTATATGGCAGCCATGAGGTGGAACTGTGTGCATCCATACACACATGAGAATTGACAACACCTAGGGCTACCGCATACACGCACACACTGCATCAACATTGCCCCACCTTGTGCTGCTGTCCCTCACCAACACACATACACATACATGTCAATTGGTGGTATCAGTGGCGGACTCAGGCATACCAAGTTCACACCCTGTGCATATGATGAAACTGTGCCACCTCCTGCAATCTGTAACATCAGTGCATGTACAGGTTAACATGTTGCTGATGCACAGTGTGACTACATAGGCATGTAGTAATAGTATCATGTTGTTAACAGTACTGTGTACTGATATAATTGTGGGTATATCCCAGCATGCCTGATGCAGTAAGGGTATGATTGTCTTGTACTGTTTTCTACACCCATGGTAAGTACCATAGTGTATCGTCTGCACATGTTTGCATACTGGTGGTAAGGATGTCAACAGAAGGCCACATACATAGGTAGCACAGGGGATAAGGTAATGAAAGTATTGATACGCAATGATGGACATGTAAACTGCAAGTGGCATGTTGCCCACACTGGACTCTGCAATGCGGATGTTTGAGGATGTTGATATGTGTGCAGTACTACAGGACTGGTACAGGACACACAGGCGCACCCTAGCACTGCAAGCTCACATCTCATACCATGCTAGACAGCCCCAACACAGAAAACTAACCTTCACAGGAGGGAGAGTCCCCATAAATGTCAGGGATACTGTGGTGGCAGGATAGGTTGCATACATACTACTAAGTATGGAACCACTGAGTGAATGCTCAGTGTCTGTTATTTGACATGTGTATTACTGCAGGTATGAACACCTGGGTTTCCATCCGGTTATTGTACATCCTGATGGTACATCGTCTGTACACTTGTGTGCGCTGAGAGTGGACCCTGGCCATCTGACCTGTGTGTTTCCATGTACATGTGTATAGTGCCTGCATATTTGCACTGTTACCTACTGGAAGTGGTACACCTTGTTTGTTGTACAATGGACTACATGCAGCCCTGCTCACTGTAGCTTTGTTTGCATGCATGTTTGCTTGCAGTTACCCTGGAACACTGATCCCACCTGCAATGCAGATTTACAGAGCTTCTGTGGACTCCTAGTAACATCTGCATAGCTTACTATATGTATGTCCATGTCTCACTTGACAGAACGTCACTGTTTGTCCTGTTCGCATGTATGTTGCATGTGGCACATTGCATATGACATTCCTGGCATTTGACCACGTGAGCAGTCATATATGCCAGTGCTAACTAATCACAGGCACTACACCCTCACATACTCACCTTCTGTACCTTGTTCCCCATTGGCCCTGTGTGCCGTTAATCACCATGGCAATCACAATACTATGGTAGCATGTGCAAAGGTCACTTGTCAGTCACCTCTATGGTACAGTTGTGGAATATGTGAGTCATGTGGCAATGTCACAGCTGCCACATGTACACAGTCAACCCTCTCCCCTACACATGGACGTACAACACATGTATGAGATGCAACCACATAGCCAAACTGGGGACTAAGCACTCTGAACCCAGTACTGGCATAACCTGTCAGGTGGCATGAAATACTACAGTGCCTACAATACCAGTCTGATGTAGACCTACACTGACAGCAATCCAAACACATGAACACACTGGGGCATTCATGGAGCCTCAGAATAGCATCCTGCCTGAGCAGCAGACACCTCTGCAGCTGGCACACAGGCATACGTTAAGCCAGAACACAGCACGTGCAACACATAGCACACAAATCCTGTGTGCCAAACAGTCACAGCCTGTATTGCTAGACAACACACCTGCTAGAGTTGTGTTAGGTACCTTTATTGTCCGGTACAGTGAGGTCCCACTCACCAGGCTGGACGAGGTGAAGGTCACAGTGATATGCCCGTGGGGCACTATGGTCCACCACAAAACACAAGCATACAGGTCAGTCAGAGGCATGGACACATATGACTCAGTCATTGTCCATGCCACTATGGCTGACCTGTGATGTACCTCCCTGGGCTACATGATAGGGAACATAGAAGGGCTCTCTGAGCATGCGGCACAGGCTGGTATGACCCTGACCTTGGTTAGCATCATACCCTCACCAAGAATGCTGAAGTATTACTGAATGCTGATGAATTACTGTAGCTACAACACCCTAGCTGAAAGGTTCCTAGCATGTAGTCACTGCATTGCTATTGAACAACGTGTTATCACTCCCACAACAGGTGAAAACATGCAGCACCTGTTCATCAACAACATGTAGACTATATGCCCCAGACCAGATGTGTATCCCTCGCTGCTAGGATGATACCATATACAACTCACACTGTATATACACATACCACATGCAGCACCCACACAGAAGACCACAGTCATAATGTTATCCAGTGCAAATACCATGTATTCACATGTGGCAGGCGTCAGACATGGGAACTCATGAAGGTCACAGGTACATATGTGTATTTGGCACACACATACATCATCTGTGTCCATTGCCATTACTGGTTTAATTGATGTCATGCATTATTGTGAACAACAACCCACACACATGGGCATTCTGTGCGACAAAAACACACGTGGCATGTGTGGAATTCAAAGCCATAACTAACGGTGCTATGACAGTAGTGAGAGACGTAGTAGCAGAGCATGCTATTTGCATTACTGGGAGATTTGCCCTCTTCTGCTGTACTTGTAGGGTGCTGACATCATCAGTGTTTAGAAAGGGGAATGTGCATCCTGTAGTGTGTTCTGCTAGTTGCCAAAAGGGCCATTTCCCTCACACAGAATTGCACACACACTAACCCTCTCATCCAAACACACACACACTTGCAGGATTCAAACCCCTATCTAACTATGTTATGACACTCAAGACGGACGCATTAGTGGAGCATGTTATTCACATTACTGGGATGTTTCCCTTCTCCTGCTGTACTTATAGGGTGCTGACATCATCAGTGTTTAGATAGGGGAATGTGCATCCTATAGTGTGTTCTGCTAGTTGCCAAAAGGGACATTTCCCTCACACAGAATTGCTCACACACTAACCCCCCTCACCCAAATTTGCCATTTGCAGGATTCAAGCCCCTATCTAACTATGTTATGACACTCAAGACAGATGCATTAGCGAAGCGTGCTATTCAAATGACTGTAGGGTTTTCCTTCTCCTGCTGTACTTATAGGGTGCTGACATCATTATTTATACAGAGGTATGTACATCTATTACTACCTGTCAGGTGGGGGATAGCATATATATGTATTTGCAGCCACCTACTTCAGGGTCAGATATGCACATCAGCACTGGCAGGTTATGTTTTATACCATGCTTCGTGACCACAGGACCTGTAACACACAACACAACCAGTTCAGACCACCCCTCCCACATCTGGGACACACATTTTGCTTCCCTGGGAACAGTGCCAAGATATGAAGGTGTTCACATACACCATTCCAGTTGTTAACGTCAGCTACAGGTATATTGTGTGTGGGAACTACTCAGGCCTCTACAACATTACCCTACAGCCACTACAATTTGTGAGTCCATGTGCTATGGCAGGACCACTCACCACAGCCACAAGGGGGAATAAATATTGCACCTGACCATCTGCAACATGGGTACTCACTGTTCCACACCTGAGGTAGACCACCATTGTTGATATCTGACCATACCCACCTTTCCCTGGACATCCATATCCCATCCCCACCACCAGGCAAGGTTGTCACTGCAAACAAAGTGTATTTATCAAAAGCAGACTTTGCACTTGTGAAGACTGGGGTGGAAGACTTCAAAGGACCCATGCTGGGGGAGTATACAGACCACTCTGCATAATCCTTGACAATTGCATTCTATGAGCATGTGGAAGGTTTGCATTGATCATGCTATTCCAAATATACCTATGACTCCTCCACAACAGGACACCCTGTCAGGTGTACACAAGCCATATATGAGCTGTCCAACAGATGGAGTGAGCTAATACATTGCAGAGCAGTAGCCCACAGAGGGAGGACATCTCTGAACAGTACTGGCATGACACTTCAATCCCTCATAATCATCACGACAACGTGTTGACAGTGAAATTGTCCAGACACTGCAGATAAGGCTCCCCTCAGTCTGTTATTGATGCCCACTTACTGTTAGAGGTCCTCACCAACCCTCTTCCAGCACACACCAACAACATGGATGTGGCATAGCAAATTCAACCCCTGAGATCTCCACTGTGTCCCTGCTTGATGGAGGCACAGCACACTAGCCTCAAACAGTGCCTTATGTGACCTACTTTACAGTGGCACAGTAGCCTACTGTACTGGGGATGCAGATGCCAAGCACACTCTGGCTAAGCTTTCATTCCCTAGGGCAAACAGCCTAGTATTGACCTCTACACCCATATGTTTAATTGTCAGATGCACAATATTTGTTGCTGATAGACTGTTTGCAGGTCTTTATTGCCATAGCATTCCTTGTTTCTATGAACAACTTGTGTATCTGTGGAAGATGTTTGAATATGAGGGGGATCCACTATATCACTTATGTCTCTGTAGTCATTTAACTGTGTGCACTGGGCAGATTGCTGTAATGTGGTTGGTTCCTGGAATGACATGTACAAATACCAGATATGTGTGGCCAACTGCTAAACTGAGATATGTTCTAAGTCTGTGAGCATGCCCAGTTCACACTTTCCATGGCATGTTGTCTGACATATGTCTCATTTATCAAAGTGTGCGAGCATGCCCAGTGTGAGCTTTCCATATGTTGAACTCTGCAGTCCACCACATATGTGGATGAGTGTGAACTTCAACAATATCTCACGTTTATGGTTGTGTGTTGGGTGTCATGTTGTGTACTTACTGGCCAACTGCTTCGTGTCTGAACACAACAGGGATTATACTGTGCCTGCATGGTTTGCATGGGATACTTTGCATACAGTTGTCAACATCCTTTCATACTGGTTCAGTGCTTTCACTGTGGTGGACAGTATCCTGGGCTTTAGTCCTATCACTGCTTTAAATTTTCATAGTGAGCACAACAGACTGTTTAGGGGCCAGTTGTGCACATATGACCATGTTGCATTATGTTCAGATATGGACTACTTAAACCAGGCTTGTCCAACATTGGTAGTGTATTCCACAACATAGGTGGACATTGGCAAACACTAGCGATGTGCCCTAAACCATTTCTAATGCTAGTCAGAGAGTGTGTTTGTCCTTCGACACACATTGTAACTGGAGTTTGCCATGACATATGTCATGGTTAGTATACTGTGCCTCCGTCTACCTGTGACATAACAGTGATACCCATGGTAAACCTACCATCTCCCATCCACTCATCAAGATTCCTCTTGAGGAGAGTCGATGGATGACTCTCTGGCTAACCTGTACTGGGAGTTTACTCAAGAGTGGGGGTGGCTTCTGTGTTATGGATCATGCAGTACAGCTTGTCCTATGTATGTCAGTGCTGGGGTTCAGGTCTCTAATGTGCATAGCTCACTGCCATTCAGATTGTACAAGGTGCAGCATGTTCATTGATTCCAGCTTGGACATGGCTTTATACATCAGGCACAGCTTGCCTCTGTGTGGGCAGTATGGCAGTGTGTGGAGCTGCAGTTTGTTTAATCAGGCAACACGTGGCATCTGTTCAAGCTCTTTGATACTCCTGGTGAGGTACTTTTGGGGTCTTTCCAGTTAATGGAGGTGTCTGCTGATGTACATCCCACAGGGGCTATTGTAGTCAGTTGTGACACTGATGAAGGATGACTGCAGAGCCACAATGACCTCCCCTGATCTAGATCTCACTACCTTCATGATTAGGTGGGTATATGGTATGTTTCTGTAACCACTACAGCCACATGCTTGTCCAATGCAAGATATCTATCAACTTGTGTCCCCAGGTCTCTTATTACATCTTAAGTACTTAATGGGTGAACACCTATGTGGTAATTGGTGGGCACTTACTGTATATCCACAGGGGTTGACTATACACTTTTCTGCAATTAGCTTGCTGACATGGCTATGGCACCAATTGTCTGTTTCTATGTGGCCCTTTTGTGGGATGCTTGTGTCAGCTGGAAGGTCAGATATGGTGGCCAGTTTGTAGTCCTCTGCAAACTTGTTCAGACACAATCCTTCCATGTTGGCCTGTACCTATGGGAATTATATACCAAACAAGGGAGGTCCCAGGACCAAGCCTTGTGGGATGCCAGTTGTATCTGGTTTGTAGTCTGACATGGCTGCAGCATTTCTGACCATGTCAGTTCTGTCCTTGGTCTGGTTTGCAACCCCTCTACTGACATTGGGGTTTATATTTAAGCTGGTGAGCTTATCTATAATGAACACGTGGGGTATTGTATGGAAGCCTTTTGCAAGCTCCAGCTAGGCTGTGTGGACCACATTCCCCTCATCAATGACTTTAATGACTGTTTCAAATGAGTCAAACATGTTTAAGGGGCAGGATCTGCACTTAACAAAGCCACACTGGGTAGGGTCCAGTGTCAGTAGGTTCCCAATATCTTTATGTCTGAGGTGCATGCTGATCCATTCCATAGCTTTGCAGACCAAGCTTATCAGCATTCTGGGGTGGTAGTTTGCAGTATCCATTCAGGCAACACCTTTGTGGAGAAGGACCACTGTTGTTGTACACTGCTTTTTGTGTACATATCTTGTAGTAAGGCTGACATTGAGCAGTAGTGTTATTTGGCATTCCATTCTTCTTGGAGTCCATGTTGGACTCAGCCCAGGACACCATCTCATACCATTGATGCTGTGTGTTTTGCTTTGTAGATGCTGGCTGTTACCTCAGCATCTACAATGTCAGGGGGCCAGCACTCTGCTGGGATAGATATTTTGCATTTGGGGGAGGGGGTTGCCCTGCACCTGTCAGGATGGATGTTGGCAACATGTGTGTGTGTTTGGTATGTTGTTTGTAATATTTGAGTGATTCAGAGCATATCTGTGAATTCCCAACAAGGTTCCTACCATCAGTTAAGAAACCCTTGTGATTATCCTTAGTGTTCTGTACAATTTGTATCTTCATAGGTTCATAGGTTCGTACTAGGCTATCCACCCTAGGGCATTTCTAAGCCTAGCCAGAGTGTGTGTGGCTTTCGCCACCCCTTGCTATATGAATATTATGGCCATTTATGATTTACTTTACTGTGCCTCTGTCTGGATGTGACACAGTGAAGACTCCCAGTGTACATCTACGATCATCCATCCACTTGGCAAGATTCCTGTTGAAAAGAGTCAGTGAGGGGCTCTGCCTAACATGGAGTGGGATTCCGTTCCAGGGTGTAGGGAGCCTCTGGGTTATGTATCTGTCCCTCTAGCACATCCTATTTCATTATGTGTTGAGGTTGACATCTCTCACTCTCACAGCTCTGATGGATTTGGGTTTTCTGGGGTGGAGCATGTCCATTACTCCTGTGTTAGACATGGCCTTGTACAACAGGCATGCAACGCCTCTGCGTAAGCAGTATGTGACTGCATACAGCTGGGGTGTCTACAGCCAGGCAGCATATGACAAATATTTGAGACCCTTTATCCTCTTGGTGAGGTACCTTTGAGGTCTTTCTAACTGCTGCATGTGTCGGGTAAGGTACATCCCAAATGAGGCATTGTACTAGATTATGGGTCTGATAAGAGAACAGTATAGGGGCACAATGACCTCTGTTGACGTAGATGTGAATCCTTTCATGATACGGTGTCCAATATAGACAGTCTTCCTAGCCACTTTGGCAATGTGAGTGTCACATGACAGGTTACTGTCCACTTGTGTCCCTAGGTCCCTGATTACTCCTTCCATACATAATGGATTACCACCTATGTGGTAATTTGTGAGTAACTTGTTTGGTATTTGGTGAGACATTCATACTGTCCAGTGTCTTCAGGACAGCTGAGTGAGGTTCCTGTGTGTGAGAGTGTAGTCTGTAGCATGGTACAGACTGTACAGCAGTTTTGCCTACAGTTATTTGCACATGGGTGGTCTCCGATGCTTCATGCATTGTCAGTTACCTGGACGTGTGGGTGTCTGTGCTGAATATGGATACTCCCCCTCCTTTTATGTTTTGGTCCAGGTTTTGGGGCCATAACGCATGATATGAGGTATAACCTGGTAGTGCGGGTGTGCTGTCAGGAGCCTTGCTGCAGGTTTCTGTCACTGCACGGACATCGATGTTCTCCATACTGGGGAGGGCCTCAGGAGCATGCATGTTGAGGTTTACACGTCTGGCATTGAGCAGCATTACCCTTATGTTTCTTTCCAGTTATGTTTTCTAGGAGGTGGGTCAGTCTTTTCAGCCTTGCCTACAAAAGGCTCTATGGAGGTGGCAAGAGCCTTATCCAATATCCAGACACCCAGGGGTAACAGGTGCAAGCCATCCCTGGCACAGCAGTGTGGCTTGTCAAGCATGACATCCCAAGCAGACAGACATTGGATCCCCTTGGAATGACACCAGTAATTGTGCCACTTGTTAAAGCTGATCATTCTGTGTTTGTACTGTGGCATCATTCTTGGTGAGGGTAGGATGCTGCACACGGTCAGTCTCATACCGGCCTGGACTACATAATCGGAGAGCTCATCTATGTCTCTTTTCATGTAGTCTGGGGAGGTACATCTCAGGTCATTCATGCCAGCATGGACAATGACTGCATCATATTTCTACTTGCTTTGGGGTGACCTGCGTACTTGTGTTATGTGGCGTATTGTAGCAGCCTACAGGCAGCTTACTGTACCCTTTCCCTTATTCAGTCTGGTGAGTGGGACAGCAGTGAGTCTGACTATGGAGTCACCTATTACAACTGTATCAGGCATGTTGTTTCTCCTTCTGGCCTGTGACTGTTTGGCACACCAGCTTTGTGTACTATGTGTTGCATGTGCTATGTTTGGAGGTAGTGGTTGCTTGGGTGTCTGCTTCGGAGGCCTCTGTTGATGTGGTGTGTTTGTAATTAGGGCCTCCGGGAATGTTTTTCTGTGTTTATGTCTTTGGTTTGCAGTTGTGATAGGTCTATGTGAGACTGGGTTTGTGGTGTGTGTGGTTACCTTCTCCTCCTGACTAGTTTTGACAGTACTGAGTTGAGAGAGCTCAGCCTCCGGTTTGGATAAATGGTTGCATCTCTCACATATATTTGTATTTCTTGGGGGGAGGTGAGGGTTGTCTGTGTACATGGGGCAGGTGTAACATTGCCTCAAGATGCACAGATTCAACTTGTTGTAGCTGGCCTTAGTGGATTGTATGAGTGGACATATTTTATTGCCATACTACTGATCAGTGATTACTTCCCTTTTTATGTTTGCTCTATCATGCAGTAGCTTCCTCATTCTCTTGCATGGTTTGGTAATGGCTGGAGTCCACCATGCCAGATGCCTGTGTGTATGGCGTTGTGTCTTGGTTTTATTTAGGATTGCATAATCTATGCATTCCTGGCAGTGTTCATGGAATGCCTGTATAACAGGTTCTGAGGTGTGGCTCATATTTTGCAACTGCACAGGGCCTTTAATAGATTCCACATCAGTTTGGTGGAGTGCAACTTTTGTTTTACACATGTTTTTCACTGTGGTTTTCTGGCCAGGGACTGTGGTGTGGTCAGGATGTGTATATTCGGTGTGATTACTCTATGGTCTGGTCTTACCAGTGAGGGATACACTTCTCATCTTGCCATCCAGTACCCATGTTGCTGATTATCACATCCAGTATGCTTACCCCTCTTGTGGGAGTGGTACGTTGTTCCTGGGCATTTTGGTTTATGGATTCTAGGCACCTTTTCTTACAGTGTTGGAGCTAGAATAATGCTCCCAGTCTATGTTTGGGTAGTTTCAGTCACCCAATATAATGTGGTTTGGAGGGCTTGATATATTCATGTATTCCAACATAGGCCAAGTGCAGTTCCTGGTGTTAGGATGGTAGTCTGTAGCAGGCAATAAACTGGGAGGCAGTTTTAGCCACTGTTACTTGACCATGGCTAGTCCATGCTGCTTCTTGTTGTGGTACCAACATGGGGGTGTGGTTATCCTTGACAATTATTGCTAGTCACCCTCCTTTTGTAGCTTGTTCCATGTTTTGAGGCTATACAGCACAGTATGACGTGTAACCTGGTAGTGTTAGGGTGCTGTTGTGAGCCTTAACCCAGTTTTCTGTTACAGGGCAGATATTATCATTCTCCATACTGGGGGAGTTTAGACTGCATGCATCTTGCTGTTTAGACTTCTGGCATTGGGTATCATTACTTCTAGGTTCTTATCCCTTGTGATACCTATGGAGGTGGGTTTGTGTTTTGAGCCTTACCTATTCAAGGCACGCTGTGGGTAACAACAGCCTTTGCCAGTATCCATATGGCCAGGACTGATAGGTGCACACCACCCCTAGCAGGTGGAGCATCATGTCATGCTCAGCATGACATCCCAGGCTGGCACACATTGGATCCCCTTTGAATTACAGCAATACTTCAGCCAATTATTGCAATTGATCATCTCATCGTCATATTGTGGCATCATGCTTGGTGAGGGTAGGATGTTAGTCAGGGTCATCAAGTTTGCATATACTACATAGTGTTACATTGCTTACCACATGGCATTCATGCCTCAGGTGGTGCTGCAGGGCTGCCTCTGTCGGATGCACACACTACACTCCCTGTACATGTTTGAGAGCAGGTTATGTCATTTTAGGCATCCCTGTTATTATATGAGTGAGTCAGAGAGGGGTATCATTCCCAGGGTTCCTACTGAGCCAGTGTATGTGCTATGCGATGCCTCTTTGCCAAGGCCAGGGCATACTGGGCACGCCTCCTTCTGCCTACTGGGGCAGGCTCAGGTTGTTCCTCCTCTGAGTCACGCTCTGCCTGTGATGGCCTTGGCAATGGTGGGGGGCTTTTTGGCCCGGCCCTATGCTGGTCCTGCTGCAGCTGTTTTCACAAGATCATATCATGTAGCATAGCACATACCATGACAATTTGGGTACATGTAGTTGGTAAGTACTGCAAGGCTCCACCAGATGTGTCCAGACACCGTAACCGTGACTTGAGCAGCCCAAACACACGCTATATTACATTACGTGTTTGTGCGTGTGCCTCATTATGGCGTTCCTGTTCAGGTGTGTGTGTGTTTCTGATGGGTGTCATCAGCCACGACTCCATTGCATAACCTGCATCCTCCACTAGGTGTCCATGTGGGATGTCCCCATTGGCAAATGTCTGGTACAGCTGCATCAAACGCCAGATATGGGAATCATGGTAGCTCCCAGGGCAGCCAGCACACACATTCATTATTATGCCCTGGGCATCACACACGACCTGGCAGCTGATGGAGGGGAAGCCCTTGCGGTTAATGTAGGCCCTACCCCGCTCACCAGCTGGTGCTTTGATGCATATGTGCGTGCAGTCTATTGCACCCACTACCTGAGGGTATTCCGCTATTTGCTGGAAGAGACACATATTGCTGGCCAATACCTCATGGGCATTGGGGAAATATACATGATCACCGACATGTGCTGACATGGCATCCAGGAACTGGTGCAATACCCTGGAGGCTGATGCCTGTGATATCCCCATCATATCACCAGTTGGTCTCTGGAAGGTACCTGTTGCTAGTATTCATAGGCCAACACATACCTTGGTTTCCACTGGGATGGGTTCCCCTCTGTTGGTTCTGTGTGTGAGGTGTGGCCTGCACAGCTCAACAATTTGCTGCAGGAGGTCTCTGTCCACTCTATAGCGTTCCACTATCTCCAGCTCATGTAACCCATGGTAGGTGACCCTGGGCCTGTACACTCTTCTCCGTCTCCTCACTGTGGGTTGTCTGGCACCATTTGCATTGTCACCACACTCAGCAAGTAGCCTATGTCTCCTTATGACAGCTATGGCAGCCCCTAGCATTTCTGCTCTGAGTTCAGCTTTTTCAGTTTTCATTTCTAATAGCTTACTCCTGTCTTGCAGTGTCTCTTGAGAGAAACATCCTGCACTGCTGTTTGCAGAGTTTTAAGTGCTTGGCTGGGCTACTATACTGCCTGTGTAATTGCCTGCTTCTAATTGTTTTCACCTGCTAGCTCCAGCAGTATTCCCTGCTAGCTTCCTTCTAATTCTGTTGCTTCCTGTTTCCTATCTGTTTCCTCAGGGGGGAGCAATGCGCATACCAGCAGAAACACACTCACAGTGGCTTACAGGCATGCACACAGGCTTACACGGTTTAGAATCTTCTTATTTGGGTTAAAACGCGCGCACCAGCGCAAACAGTCTTACAAGTCTGCCAACAGGCTCCCACATGCTCAGTCTGCCTTACACGTGCACACACACTGCCCTACTCGTGCCTCATGGTGCGCACACGTGCGCATGCACGCCGAGCAAGAAACTATGGTGCAAGCAACAGTGTACACCTTCCATTTCTTGACTTTCCCATGCTTAGCCTGTGGCACTCCTCTTTCCATGATATGTGTCTGACATCTGTCATGTAACACTGACCTCCAATGAACTGCATTTCTTTCTGCCATTCCCCTCTGTGATGTCACCTATCTCCTATTCTATTCCTCCCCCTTATGTATCTCTTACACTACTCAGAATGTGCTCATTTGCTATGTGACAGTGGAATTCAGTATCCTAACACTCATTTACATCAGATTGCCTACTAATGCTTAGTTACATGTCTTAGACTCAGCTTCCCCCCTTAGCAACCACTAAACGGTAGCCATATTGTTTTTGGTCTGCTGGTCCCTGCATTGTAAATCCATGTATTGCATAAAACCCACATTTGTGGGTTTATAACCTTCATTTTTATGTTTTATATAGCACAGACTGTTTGCGTGGGGCTGTGCTGCATTTAAAAAAAAATTATTTATTTCTCATATTTGCATCGGGGCACCTTGCCAATGGTCACATATTTGGCCATCGGCATGCTGCCTGACACATATGCACCCTTTATTTGGAGCTGACATGGCTCCATTGTGTTATTTGCAGAAACGTACTCAGTTGTCAACTGAGTACATTTCTGCAGTTAAAACGGCTCTTACACGGGCTGGTTTGGGCTTCCTGGATCGCTAATCTACCTCATTTGCATGCCTTTCGGCTGCAAGTGAGGTGATTAGCATATACACCCCCAATCCGTGTAAGAGACGTTTTAGCTGGTCTCTTACACGGAATTTCGGGCTGTTCCTGGATCGTGAGGGCTGCATGGAGTCTTACACTACTCTTAGACTCCATGCAAGCCTTCTTGAATCCTGCCCTTAATCTTTTAATGATTCCTCCTGTACAATCTGTAACATTTCTGCATTTTGACTGATCAGTTTCTAGGAAATATTGAGCCTGTTTGTTCATAGGATTTAACAAAATATACAGTAAATGCATTTGCAGTGTGTTTGGCCTCCTTAAACATGATTGCATTGCTATTGAGATAATCATTTTTTAATTTCCTTTTCTAATAGGTTTAAAATACCTTTTTTTTTTACTAAATGTTCTTCTTAGTTTTGTTCTCTTTCTGACACTAGTTTTGCTATGTTTATCCATAATGTTTACTCTGGACGTTAGGTTTCTGTTTTTTCTAACTGCCTTTTCATAACAATCTCTACATCTGCCTGCCTATTTACTTTGGATAATTCTCTCTTGCTCTCTTCTGCTTGGTTTTCTGTTTTGATTGCCAGGTGTTAGCCTATAAAAGTCTTTAATTTGTCATTGATATTTTTATCATTAAAAGCTTCCATGAATTTTTACTTAAATATTGCTCAGCTTTGATGTGATTTGCAATAATATAATGTGTTAGTGTCATATTTTCTGGGTTGCTAATAACTATTCCCAAACCTGCTGCAGTAAGCTCACAAAAGGTGACAAACTTTTTAATGGTGTCTAGTATACAGGGGATATCCATTATGTTTCTTTCTGAGTTGGTTTTATCACAATTTGTATTTAGGTGTTATCCTATAAAAATGTACTAAAAGCTATCCTCATGCTATTTGATATATCTATTTCTCCCCATTTTGTACTAATGGGATTTAAGTTTCCAATGAAAATGCCCTATTATATGTTATGATAATACATAACACTGACCACTTCTTCCAATTCCAATTTTAAGCTGGTGCATTTTGGATCTCTATAACAAAAGTTAAAGAAATGCTTACACCACCTAGTTTTATATTAATGCTCAGTTAATTAGTGACATTGTCCTTATCAAAAATGTTGGGTTCAGTTACTGTGTTTCACCAGTACTATAACGCCATCCCTGTCCCATTAAAATGTTGCCTATGACAATGACAGGCATTGTAATTCTCCAATAGTGCAGACCGATCATCTATTCTTAACCTTGTTTCTGTTACTACTTATGATGTTACACAGATTGAATATGCACAGTGTTACTGATTTGTTCAAAACCATTGTTACTAAAACTATCAAAAGTGTTTACATTTCCAATAAAATTTTTCATCCATGTTCCACAGGTTTGGGTGAAGAAGTCACATTAACCTTATGATATCAGACAATAGACTGAAAGGCAATTCTCAGACAAAATGGAAATACTCTGAATAGCTAATATTCCTTAAAGCCATGACTTGTATCAATGTGCATTCTTATATTCCCAGAGAAAATAAATTTAACTGCAATTGTGTGACACTGAAATAATTTCAAAACTTTATGGCTTGTGTAAAACGTGTGAATAATTATGGTGTAAGAGAATCCTAGGTGCAGGATTTTAGCTTTCATTAGCAAGTGTACAAAGGAGTGCACATGCAAGGGGAATGTGCAGTATGTTCCTGTAGTGATTTGGATAGCTTGTCTCCTGAGCAAAACAGTGCATTTAAGTGCACAGAGGAAAAAAACACCTTTAGTTGCCAGGCTGTCAGAGAGAGCTCAAATAACTGTCACACCTGCCTGTTTGACATCTTTCTTGGATGGCTGTCAACCCATGTGGTACAGGGGTATAATCCCTTATATAGCAAAATTAATGAGATCTGTCTTACTGGGGATGGCTTGTTGGCTGGCAGGCATGATGGAAAATGACTGAAGAATAAACTGATTAAGTACCATCAAATTATCACACTAGACAGAGAGGGAAATATTTGCAGGAGCTTTAGAATGCAATTTATAACAGAAAACATGTTTTCTATAAACACAGATTACCAAGGTAAAATATCCTGACTTTGGGATTAGAATCATGGTCAGCCTTAGCCAGAGGTAAAATAGTTTGCTTCCTAGAATGTGATTAAGCTGGGGACAGCTTTTCTAACTAGCATTTGCTTACTTGTTTATTTGTTTGTTTGTTTTGTTGCATTTTGTTTAGATTAGTTTGGCTCATTTTACAGTGAAGGAATGCTGCTATAGCAGCAACTTGTTTAAAACAGCTACAGCTGTGGTATCCTATGGGTAGGTTCTGTACACCTGACCATTTTCATCTCCTTTCAACAAAAATCCAGAAAATAAACCAGAGAGCTTTTCAGGCTCTGTGATGCACTGTCTAAATCATGGTTGGGATGACAAGTAGCCTACAAAAGTTAAACACTGACATGGGTGTGATAGCCATGGTGAAAATAGAAGTTCAGTGCCTGTAGCCCTGTGAGAATATACAAAATAATGTTGAGACTGGGGAACAGCTCACACAGGAAAGTCTTGATTACAGCAGGTAAAACTTTTTTACCCTGGCTTGTAACCAGACATTTCTACCCTAATTCACCCAACACCTTGATCATATCTACTGTGACTGCCTCTCGGCCTCCTGCTTTCTCTGACTTAATTTTCCTTAATGCTGTTCTTACTTTTCTAGGGATCATGAGATCATATCCCCAAAAATGAAACCTCAGTCAGCACCTGTTACCCCTGACAATGAGGGACAAATGTGGAACTCCTGGGACAATTTTGTGGTTTCCCCTCCACTCATCATGGTTGCACTAGAAGAGAGTCAGAGAGGTACTCTGTTTGACATGTATAGGAAGTCTATTCCAGAGATGTGGCAGCCTCTGGGAGGCAAACCTGTCTCTCCAGCAGGTTTTGTTGATATCACATATTAGATTTTGGCCTATTGAGCGGGTAATGTGCGAGGAGTTAAACCTACAGATATGGAGCATCTCTAGTAGGGTAGGGTCCAATATTGCCTTGTAGGTGAGACACGGATCATCTCTGAGCAATCTGTATGATACCGAGTAGAGTGATAGTGATTTGAGCCTGTCCACATAGGACAGGTGCTGGAGGCCATGGATTCTCTTTGTGAGATGTTTCTCTGGCCTTTCCTGTTGGTGCAGGCATTTGGAAAGGTGTATACCAAACAGGGCGTTATACTCAATTGTAGATCTAACGAGGGAGGAGTAAACAGAGGTAATAATCTCCTTTTTTCCTGGATACAATTCCTTTAATTATGAGATGAACCAAGTATAAGGCTTTTCTGACCACTGCCGCCGCATGATGGTCAAATGTGAGATTGTTGTTAACCTGAATACCCAGGTCTATCACCACAGGTTGTATGCTTAGGGGGTTGCCGTTGATGTGGTAATCAGTAGAGGCTGTGTTTTTGCTGAATTGTATGATAATACATTTTTTGTGTTTAGCTTAAGGCCATTACTTTGGCACCACTTATTTGTAGCTGTGAGACCCTCTTGCAGTATGTTAACATAATTTGGGGAGTCAATGACAGCACCCAACTTACAGTCATCTACAGACTTGGTCAGCCACAAGCCCTTTGTCTTTGACTGGACCTCTAAGAAGTAGATGCCAAACAGTAGGGGTCCCAGGACAGATCCCTGGGGAACACCACTAGTGACAGATCTGCTGTTGAAGGCACCTATTTTGACCTTGTGGGTCCTATCTGTGAGCCAGTTGGCCACCCATCTGACGAGATAGGGATTAACACCAAGTTGTGTTAGCTTTTTGATGATGCCCGTGTGGGGGATTGTGTCAAAGGCCTTGGCCAGGTCAGGGTAAGCTGTATGTACTGACTTTCCCTCATCCAGGGCCTTGGTGACAGTCTCAAAGAAGTCAACTAGGTTCAGTAGGCAAGATCTGCCCCTGATGAATCCGAATTGGGTGGGGTCAAATACTTGGAGATTGTCTACGTCCTTGTTTATGAGATCCATAATAATATGCTCCATGGCTTTACAAATCAGACTTGTCAAGCTAATGCGGCAATGGTTTCCCAGGTCAGTAGTGACATCACCTTTGTGCAAGGGGATGACAATGGTAGTTCTCCACTCTGCTAGAATGAAGCATGACATTAGGCTGTGGTTGAATAGGGTGCTCAATGGCAAAACTAGTTCTTGCTGGTGGTGGTGCAGAATACAGCCTGGGATACTATTATGTCCCATGGAAGCTGTGTTCTTTGGCTTGGATAGGGCCTTTAACACTTGATCTATGGTGATGTGAGGTGTGGGACAAGTATCAGGGATGTTGACTGGGCCTTAGGGGGGGCGATAAGGGGGTGAAGTTTGTGGTTGACTAAGTCAGCAGGATCAGTGTAAGTGGTACCATTAAGTACTAATTTGGAACAAACTTGAGCTTGCCATGGAGGTTCCCAATGTAACTGAAGACAGACTTGTAGTTTTCCTTTGTTTTGGAGGCTAGTTTCAACTCATAATTGGATTTGGAGGCTTTCAATAGTGATCTAATTTGCTTGCTGAGGCAGAGGAGGGAGTTTTCCTGATTTGGAATGTGTTACTTTTTATCCTTGGACAACAGTTTCTTCCTTTTGTTGTAAAGCCTGTTGATAGACAATGTCCACCAGACAGGTTTGTGTTTCCTTGAGGAGCAGGTTTTAGTTCTGTTGGGTATGGCTGAGTCCATGCAGTTGTACAGGTGCTTATATACTGCACAAGTGTATAGTTCAACATAGTTGTCTGCATTCTCTGAGGGGGTCGGTGGTGTGAAGCTGTTGATACCTTCCCTTAGGAGGATGTAGTCAACTTTTGAGAAGTTTTTTTAGCTTGGTTATGGCTGGGGAGGGGTTGGGTGGCATAGAAACTTCAAATGAGACAGACTGATGATCTGATCTCACCAGGGTACAACATGGAGTGGTGCAGCGGTCACCATTGTTAGTGAGAACCAAGTCCAGCATGTTATCTCCCCTTGTGGGGGATGAGACTTGCTGGTCTAGTGTGTTAGAATTGATGAAGTCAAGGAGTTGTTGGTGAGTGCATTAATGCAGGAATAGTTCACCCAGTCTATTGTGGGGTAGTTGAAGTCACCAAGGATTAGGGTGTTAGGGAGTACCTTGATGGAGTCAAGTAGGTCCAGGTAGGAGGAGTGGGTGTCCTGAGTCATGGAGGGGGGTCTATTGCTGGCTATAACTAGGATGGGTGTCTTGCCAACTGTCAGTTGCACCTGGAGTAATTCCAGTGTGTCATGCTAGTAAACCAGTCTGGAGGTGTGCCTGTCCTTTATGAAGATAAAGACTCCACCACCCTTAGTCTTTCCAACCTCATTTTGGGGTTGGAAAGTATGGAATGAGGTATAGCCTGGTAAGGCAGGGGTACTCTCCGCAGCCCTGAACCAAGTTCCGTAACTGCACAGACATCTGCATCTTCCAGTGTGAGGAGAGCCTCCAGTGAGTGCATTTTCAGGTTAAGGCTCCTAGCATTGAGCAGCATGACCTTCAATTTGCTTTTAGACAAATCTTTTATGCTGGAAGATTTGTCTTTGGGACATAGCCTAAAAAAGGCACAATGAGGGAGGCAAGAGCTTTGGCCAAGATCTGGAATCCCAGGGGTGAGAGGTGGAGGCCATCTCTGGCAAAGCATTGAGGCCTATCAACCATGTCATCCCAGGCAGACAGATACTGGATCCCCTTGGAAAGACATCAGAAACTAATCCAGTTTTTGAAGTCAATCATTTTTTTGTTGGTATTGTGGTATCATTCTTGGTGAAGGTAGGATGCTGCTTAGGGCTAGGGTCATACCTGCCTGGAGCACATACTCTCAGAGCTCAATCATGTCTCTCTTCATATAGTCCAGGGAGGTACATCTCAAGTCATTTACACCAACATGGACAATGACAGAGTCATACTTGTACCTGTTGTGGAGAGACTTAAGAGCATGCGTGATGTGGTGAATTCTAGCGCCTGACAAACAATTTACCATGATCTTCTCCTTGTTAAGCCTGGTGAGAGGTACATCAGTGTGTCTCACTATTGAGTCGCCACTGACTAGTATGTTTGGTTTATTGTTATGCCTTATGGGCTGCGTTGGTTTATTGTTACGGGCTGTGTTTGTGAGACACTGGTGTGTTGACTAATTTGTGTGATGGATTGGCATTGTGTGTGGAATGTTTCTGAGTGTGTTTTGGGGGTCTCTGCTGTTTACGTAAATTTTTGTTGAGGACCCCTGCATAGGCGGGTGTGTGGGTCTGTGATGTCAGTGGTGTGGTGCTTGTACTGGCAATCTCCTCTTTGTCAGAAGTACTGAGTGTGGTGTTAGAGAGCATGGATTCTAGCTTACTGATTTTGATGTAGTTCTCTCAAGTAGAATAATTAATTATGTGCTAGGAGAAGGGGACTGTCTGTGAACATGAGGCAGTTTCTACACTGTCTCAGTATGTCCCTGTTGGCCAGGCTGGCAAGGGAAACTGATGGGGATTGTCCAGACATAGTGTTCTGAATACTTGGCGGACTTATGGAGAGCAGGGTTTGATAAGGGTTTGTCCACAAAAACACTAAATGCATAATAACTGGCCTGAAGCACAAGTGCTAAAACCAAAACTAAGATGCTTAGAATAGCAGACAAATTTAATCAGGCTACTAACAAGCAGTAATAAGTGCAGAATAAGAGCACTTGAACACATAAGAGCACACAGAACAGCAAACTAAGGTAATAAAGAAGGTAGAAGACAGTTACAGTAAGAGCGGCTGAATAAAGTATATATTTATGTCTTTAATTTTTTATTGACATTTGTTAACCAGGTTAGTCCAGCTGGGCTTGAGGCCTATTTTCAATGGAGACCTGAGGAGAAAAGCTCCAAAAAGAGCAGTTACATGAAACTCAATATTGCAGTTAAAAAGTTTTAAGCACATACATCAATGAAAGATAGTACAAGGATCAAAAATAACAACTCTGTTAATACAGCATGAGTAAAAACAAAATAGAGAGCTTACATGATTTGACGAAAAGCACAATATTTATACAAAGTAGTCATGTATTTACATAAGAGAATTTTGTATCTTAATTGCTAAGAAGCAGTTTTTTGTGTTAGATCATGGTAGGGACAGGTCCTGGAGTTGAGCATATGGTGTTTTAGTTAATTTTTAAAGTGCAATGCATGGGTGATGGTACGTATGTTTAATGGAAGTTTGTTCCAAGAGAGAGCAACAGAATATTTATATAGTAGTTTACTGTTTTCTTAGGTTGGTAGATGTCAAGTACTTGCTGGTTAGAGGTACGGCTGGTCTGAGGTGGAATATAGATAGAGATAAAGGATGAAATAGATTGTAAGGCTGAAAGTTTGTAAAGCATGTTGTGCAGCATTTGAAATTGAGATAGCTGGAGTTGTTGGAGCTCAAGTCACTGGAGAAGTTTAGAGCAATGCAGTGATGAGCATTGGAAGGAGAGTTTGTGATAAATTTAGCAATTTTGTGGTAAGTTTGTTGGAGTTTGTTTAGGGCTGTAACTTGGATGTTGGTGAGTATTGCGGCGGCATATATGAGGGAAGGAAGGAGGAATGCTTGTGCCAGTATGAGTCTAGCATTGTGGGTGAAAAAATTTTTATTACGATACAGTAGCCCCAATTTCTGGTGTGTTTTTTTCATACATTGGAGTAAGTGCAGGTTAAATTTCAGTTCATCATCAATTATGACTCCAAGGAGTTTTGTGTGGGTATCGGGTTGGATAATTGTGTTGTTAGAAGATTTAATAGCAAAGGTAGATTTGTGGTTAGTAAGAGGTCGGGGAGGAAGAGGAAGAGTTTGGTCTTTTTAGGGTTAAGGATAGGTAAATTATCTGACAGCCATTTTTCAATGGATAAAAAGGCATTTTGGGTTAGGGTTTGGAGCTCGGTCATATTGTTAGAGACAGAGATAAGTGTAGAGTCATCAGCATATTGGATGAGAGAAGATTGTTTGCAGGATGTGTAGAGATCATTGGTGAAGACATTAAATAGAAGGGGACCCAAGATGGAGCCTTGGGGTACTCCAGTTGGGACAGGAAGGAAAGGTGAAAAGGATGATAGCCATTTAACAGATTGCTGCCTACAGGACAGGTAACTACTGAACCAGGCCCGGGAGGAAGAAGTTAGATTAAGATTAGCAAGTTTAGATAGCAATATAGGATGAGAGACTGTACTGAAAGCTTTGGAAAGGTCAAGGAAGAGGCAGCATATGAGTTTGTTGTTGTCGAGGACATCAGCTATGGTATGAGTGAAGGATAGGAGGGCAGTGGTTGTGCTGTGGTTGGGATGGAAGCCATGCTGAGTGGGAGTTAGGAGGTTATGCTGGAGGAGGTGGTTAAGAAGCTGAGAGTGAATGCATTTTTCAAGAATCTTAGAGGGGGGATAGAATGGCAATAGGTCGGTAGTTGGTAGGGTGAGTGGCGTTACCACCTTTGTGTAATGGAATATAATTTTTTTATAGTGGAGAGGGAGGAAACAGAGCAAGATTAAGAGAATACAGGGGTTGTCTTTCCCAAATGCTGTCTCTGTACACAGTAGATACAGCTGATGAGATGGGACTGGTAGGAGTTTCTGAAATCAAATAAGCAAGGGGGTAGTCCTTCCCAAATGATCTCACTGTACTCAGTTAAGTGAGCAAATGAGATGGGTCTAGGAGGAGTGTCCAAACACAAATTTACAGCAGGCGCAGGCAATTCTAAAGCCACTAATATTAATACCACAACAAGGACAGGAATGGTGGGTGGGAAACTAACTGCAGAGAGACAGATAGACCACAATATTCAATTAATATTCAATGAAACAACTAAATAAAATGCAGTACTATCACTGAAACAAGGCAAGTGCAAACAAAAGTGTCTTTTAATCAGCTTGTATGTCCAGATGATTGCAGGTAGAGCACAGCCAGCCAAGCAGCTCAGATACTGAGGACAAATAAATGCACAGAATTGTGACTAACACTATTATAATGCAAAGAGAACCCCTTAGGCTAAAAGTTAAACACGTAACTTCAAAGAAGTGATACAATCCCCAATGAAACCAGGTGACTTACACTTCTAGCAAGCTGACTGAAGAGAGACAGAGAGACCACAATATTCAATTAATACATAATGAAACAAATAAATAAAATGCAGTACTATGACTTAAACAAGGCAAATGCAAACAAAAGTGTACTTAAATCAGCTTGTATGTCCAGATGACTGCAGATATATCACAGCCAGCCAAGCAGCTCAGATTGGGCTGTGTCCGGGGTAATACAGCTTCTATTGGGTTTTCTTCATTCAGACACTGCTGGAATTACTCCTTCCATCAGTGTTTGATATATAATGTGGACTAGTAAGCAGGCTGATGATGGCATCTCTTATGAAGGGTGTCTGATGACTATATTCTCTTTTTGCCTTGCAGCCTTTAGAGTTTCTTTGTGCCATCTGCTGAGTCATTTTCCAGAAGCTGGTAGAGTACATCTGACACCTTGTTCTTTGCTATTATGACTAAGAAAAGGATTTTTATAAGGTAACATGTACAGTTAGGGATGGGGTCAGGTTAGGGTTAGTATACATGACTAAGATGGTGTAGGGGGCAAAGCAGTCCCAATTTCTGTCCAGTTAAATAGTATCTAAAATAAAAAAATATGTCCAAAATGATCACTTAGACTCTGTAGGCTGATAACTTTCTCACAGTTCTACTACAATCACTTGAGTTCAAAGCAATTGAAGACCACATTGTCTTGAAGCCAGAGACATGAGCATCTTGTAGCTCATACAGGCTGCCACTCATGCTTGAACTCGAGTATGAGGTCAGTTAAGCAACTGGCACACATTACCTGAACACATTATCATTAGACAACCAACATTCCTTCATAACCTGATCCATCCTTTCTGTCTCACACATTTTCCTACACTCCTTTTTTCTTTGACACCAGTTGGCAAAATGGTTAAGGTCTTCAGCCCCCATGCACAAGGTGCAAGGTTTGCTCCTGACCTTCAGTCAGCGCCTGTTTAGTTTTTGCATGTTCTGTCAGTTGGCAAAATGGTTAAGGTCTTCAGCCCCCATGCACAAGGTGCAAGGTTTGCTCCTGACCTTCAGTCAGCGCCTGTTTAGTTTTTGCATGTTCTGTCTGTGCCTCTGTTGAGTTCCTCCCACTTCACAAAAGAAACATGCTGAGTGTTTCCATCTCTAACTCGCCCAAGAATGGAATTGTGGGAAGCATCACAGACTCTAGATGTTGCCTTACATGGGGAAGAGTTATATAGACAAATGACTTTGGGCATTTACTGCAGTGTGCAGAAGGGGATGATAATGCATTTTTTGCACTGAGTGTAAGTCCATGACTTTGGTACCTATCATTAGTCTATGTAAGCATGATATTGACATTTTTAGGGGTCTGAATGACTGCTCCTAGTTTGCAGTCATTGGCAAACTTTGTCAGCCACAGAATTTACTTTTTGCCTGTACTTCAGAGAAGTATGTTCCAAACAGTAGAGACCCCAGAATAGACCCCCTGTGGTGTACCACTAGTTATTGGTCTGCTGGAGGAGGTAGAGTCTCCTATTTTGACTGTATGAGTTCTACTGGTGAGCCAGTTTACAACCCACCTGGCAATATATGGGTTGATACCCAGCTGGGTGAGTTTATCAATAACTCATGAGTGCGGGATGATGTCAAAGGCCTTGGCTAAGTCCAGGTAGGCCATATGCACAGTTTTACCTTTGTCAAGGACTTTGGTGACTGTCTCGAAGTCCACCAAGTTTAACAGGCATGATCTCCCTTTGACGAACTTAAACAGGTAGGGTCAAGTGTTTGTAGATTACCTATATTATTGTTGATATTGTGTATGGTGATATGTTCCATGGCCTTGCAGATAAGGCTGGTTAAACTTATGGGTCCATAGTTCCTAGAGTCCATGGATCTGCCCCCCTTATGCAGAAGGATGACAGTAGCTATTCTCCATTCAGCAGGGATGAAACCCATGCTAACTCTGTGGTTGAATAAGGTACTCTGCAGCATTACTAATTCTTGCTTTAATCAATTGAGAACACAGCCTGGGATGTTGTCTGGTCCCACTGAGGCTGTGTTTTTAGCCTTTGAGGGGGTGTTTAAGACTTGCTCCTTAGAGATACTAGGTGGGTGACAGATAGTAGAGATGCTTTGTGTTATATGTGACAGGGACAGGGGAGTGTAGTTTGCACTGAACCTGTCAGCCAGCAGATTGGCTATATCCACCAGTTCAGTATATGTAGTACCATTAACTACAAGTTCTGCACAAAACTGGGTTTTGCCTTTGAGGTTTCGGATGTAGCTAAAGAATGCCTTTATTGTTTTCCTTAGCTAGAGATGCTAATATGGATTCATAAGTAGCTTTAGAGGACTTTACAAGATGTCTTATTTGCCTATTTAAGTTGAGGAGGGAGTGCTTCCAGGTTTGAGACCATAATTTCTTACTTTTAGACAGCAATTTCTTCCTCTTATTGTATAGCCTGTTTATGGCTAATGCCTACCAGGTGAGTTTGTTCTTCCTTGAGGATCTTGCTTTGGTTCTATCAGATATGGCAGAGTTAATAAAATTGTATAGATGCTTGTATAAAGCATTAGTGGATACCCAGCATAGGTAACCTTTCCATCAGTGGGGGGAGGGGGTATGAAGCTGTTTATGCCATCATGTAAGAGGATGTAATTGGCCTTGGTGAGGTTTTTCAGTCTAGCTGCTGCTGGGGAGGGGGGAGTGTCTGGTGTTATTGTTACCTCCAACTTGACTGATTTGTGGTCAGAACTCACCATGAGGGCAGCACACTTGGGGTGGTACAATGATCCCCCATGTTGGTGAGCACCAGATCCAGAATGTTTGTGCTCCTTGTGGGGGTGTCATCCAGCTGGTCCAGAGCAGTGGAGTTAATGAAGTCCAGAAAACTTAGGTTGAGAGTGTTAGTAGACATATAATTAACCCACTAAATGGACAGGTTATTAAAGTCACCATGAAACCATGGTGTTCAGTTGTACCTTGATCGACTCAACTAGATTCAGGTAGGCTGAGTGAGTGTCCTGGTTCATGGAGGGAG